>NC_057794.1:191914583-192010945 GCF_018294505.1 Triticum aestivum
CCTCGCGGCCACCTCCGTCGCCGGCGTCCTCCGGCGCCGCTCCGGTCTTCTCCCTCGACTCTGGCGCCCCCCCAACGAACTCCAGTCGGTGAACCTCAGGATCCGTGCCCGGCTGGATCTAGATCTAACAAATCTCGGTTGACTTTTATTCCCCGGAACCCTAGTTTTGTTGCGTTTTTCATCATGTCGTAACTCTGCATGCGTAGCTCCGATTTGAGCGTGTAGCATATCAAAATGTTCATCTCAGAGAGTTCATCATTTAATCTCATTGCATCATTTTCATTTGAGCTCATCTTGATGCCCGAAATGCTTAGTTTGTCATGTCATGCTCTGTAGTGAGTGCATCGAGCTCGTAAACATGCCTACTCGTTAACAGATTTGCATGCTCCATTTTTTCACTAAGTCTGCAATCTGATTATGTTTTTGCCATGTTCACATGTTTGCAATTGTATTTTCTGATCCCTTTTGGCTCAAGGTCACTAAGGGACTTTTGTTAAGTGTTTTGAGTAGCTTCATTGCATGCCTTGCTTTTCCATGTTAAGTGCCTGTAGAATATAGTTTTCATGCTCCAAAGTGTGCTTCCTGATGTTAAATTCCAGACTTGTGTTAATTTCACTAAGTCTGAAACCTGTTATCATTTGTACTTTTGCCATTTTTGTTTGAACCTGTTAATGGATGAGTTGGCCGTAGCTCGGTGTTCATATTTTGTCAAGCATCATGAGTGGATCCCTGCCATGTATTTTGTTGTCATGTTTGAGTGCTATAGCATATTTATCTTGATGCATTTAGATGGCTACTTACTGATTATCGCAGACCGGTGCCATATTTGTTTTGCTTGCCATTTCCAAACCGTGCATCCGATTCCGGTGATCTTTATATCGATTTCAACCAAAATCACCTCACCTTTCCAGTGGCACTCTTGGATTTCAATGTTGAGGCCAGGATTCCTTGTCAAATCTTGCATATGCATCACATACCGCATCCCGCATAGCATACCATGTTTGCATCATGTTGTTCGAGCATTGCACGTGGTTGATTGTGTTCCTTTTGCTTGTTTGGGTAGAGCCGGGAGACGAGTTCGCTAACAAGGAGCCCGTTGAGTTTGCTTACGAGGATCAAGTTAACTCTAACAACTTTGCAGGCAAGATGATCATACCCTCGAAATCACTTCTATCTTTGCTTGCTAGATGCTCGCTCTTTTGCTATGCCTATGCTATGATGCCTACCACTTGCTTATCATGCCTCCCAAATTGATACCGAGCAGGTGACGCAACCAAGCTCAAGGAGGAGCTCGATGAAGATCTTGTCGTTTCTGTTGTTTCATTCTAGTTGATCAGTAGTGGAGCCCAGTTGGGGTCGATCGGGGATCTGTGTAGCATTTGGGGTAGTCTTCTTTTATTTTGGTTCCGTAGTTGGACCTTGATTGTATTTGGATGTTGTAATGCTTTATTCATGTAATTGTGTGAAGTGGCGATTGTAAGCCAACTATGTATCTTTTTCCCTTATGTATTACATGGGTTGTGTGAAGATTACCTCACTTGCGACATTGCTTTCAATGCGGTTATGCCTCTAAGTCGTGCTTCGACACGTGGGAGATATAGCCGCATCGAAGGCATTATAAGTTGGTAATCAGAGCCTTCACCGACCTTAGGAGCCCCCTGCTTGATCGAATCGCTGGCGTTATTGAGTCTAGAAAAGTTTTGAGTCATTTAGGAATTATATATATCGGAGAGTTAGGACTTCTTTTTACTCCTCAGTCCCTTCGTCCCTCTGGTGAGGCATCCTAACGTAGAGTTTTGACTCTTCTCTTCTCAAATTTCACTAAAAAAATATTTTAGGATCACGCGGGTATCTTGGAATTGTGTTGTCGTCACAATTTTATCGTTGCAGTTCTGGAATACCTGAGATTAGTTTCGTCGACATTGAAAATCTCTTTTATGCAGTTGTTGGTGAGATAACCTCGACGCCACCCAGTACTGGGGCGGGAGTTCGGGAGTATTGCCATAACTCGTATAACAGATGCTTTTCGAAGGTTGAGGTAGATGATTTCCGAAGGTTTCTTGGTTATGTGTTGAAGGATGGATACAGCTGGATGTAGGATTTGCTAGCTTTGGGTGAGATATTATGCTTCCCCTGTATCCCCAACACCTGGTTGCATAACCGGAAAGTTTCGGGAGTTTATAAGTGGGAATTCAAGTAGCTCCTAGGATTTCTTTCCGACAGATGTATGATATGAAATTGGGGTTCGACGTCTAGTGGTCCGCCTATTCACGGTTGGTTTTACAGTGGTCTCGTTGTGTCTTAAAGAGTCCTTGGCTATGCCGACTCGGGGACGCTTGGTATGTCATGTGCACTGTCTTGTACATGATGGTGTTGTACGATCGAGCCCGGCCCCACCACGAAAACTTCGGGCGAAATCTCTATCATATGTTTGTTCTGGCTTATTCCGCAAGACAATCCTTTGTTTTGTTTTGAGTTGTGGTATTCGAGTTGCTTCAAAGTCAAATGTTGATTCCATACCTTTCCTAAACGGTGTTCTCATACTCCGATGTGAATACAAATCCTTCTTGATCATCGAGCTTGTCATCTAAATTTCTTTTCAACTGGTGTGTTTCTCTTCAAGTGGATCCGATCATTTCAACATCAGCAAGATCTATTACTAGTTCTTCTCAACGGTGTTGTCTTTATCCGTTCCAAGTTGACTTTTTTTTCCCACCCACCCACCCCTTTTTCTTCAACGATTCAGATTTCTTAATCAAGTATCCATCTTATTCGTGTGAAGCCTCTCTACTCCTTTTCCGTCAATGTTCTTATCCGGTAATTCTCAAGAAGATACTAACGGAACCTCAAGTTCATCATTCTTCATTCTTTTCTTCTCCGGTGTATTTAAATCAAGCTTTGGTGTTGATCATATCCTTTTTCCTCATTTCAAATACCTTCTCATGCCGGTGCACCTCATATTCATTCACTTCTCGCTATTTAATTGTTCCGGAGTGCTCAAGATATCTCGAAGATTCATGTTTCTACTATGCTTTCGTTCAAGCTCTTTCAAGGATGTTATCTCATTCAAGCCTTTTTATCCAACCGGTGCTATCTCTCTTTCGAGTAATCGTGCTATGGTGTATCTTTTGAGTGGGCCCTAACCCACTGGTCTTTTCCCAGGACCTTACCTGACTCTTCTTTTCCCGGAGCTATCCTCAGATTTCTTTTCCAAGTTTGACGTAAGTATGAATTATCATCAGTCAAATGCCTTTCTCCAAGATCTTTCAAATTCTTTTCATCGTTGGTTGAACTTTTCCATTCTTCTTTATTCCGGAGTATCTCAACAATTTGGTGGTGTTTCTCGTCGTAATTCTCAGATTCTGAAGACCAAAGAAGAGTTTTTCCTCCATATCCTATCCGCTCTCTCAGAGATTCATGGTTCTAGCTTGATGTCTGTCAGGACCCCGATTCCAAGTCATATCGATCTAGCCGGTAACACCTCATATCACTTTGCGGCCTCACGCACGGTATCCCACGGGTGTCGCCTTACCATGGCCGGGACCGTTTGCGCCTTTTGGCTCACGTATATGATAGTGTCGCTAGTATCCATATGACAGAGAACCCGGGCCGACATGGCTAGTCATGAACCCAAAGCGGCACAGACCTATGGAGACAGGAATACATGAATCACATCCAACATGTCAGTCATCAGCGAGTGATTCCGGGCTGTAGCACTGGGCTAACAGGACTCCGGGGAACCCGGGCTGTAGCAGGCTAGGCAGGACTCCGGAAGTCACCGCGTGACATTTCCCCGAAGGGACAGACATAGGAACGAAGTGAAACACATGCCGGCCAGTCAAGTGTCCTGAACAGTAGTGCTGGGCTAGCAGGACTCCGGTGAACCGGGCTGTAGCGGACTACTATGGCTCGAGGAACACTAGACTACATTTCCCCATAAGAAAGGCTGCCAAGGATAAACAACTAGATTGTCGGATCCCACTCATACCAAGCATTTCAATCATACACACAATATGCCCGATATGAGTACATACAACATGGCATCACAACAAAACTCTACAACTCAAGTACTTTATTTAAAGGCTCCAGAGAGCCATACATAACATGTTCATACAGATAGGGGTCACATGACCCGACACTCAAGTCATACACTCATACAAGCACATGCGGAAGCAACTAGTCTGAATACAGACTCTAGAAAGAAAGAAGGCTTCTCGAAGCCTGTCTATCTACATAGGGCCCTCCATGGCCAGGATCACCACCTGGGTGGCTAGTCACTCATCGACGTCAAGGTCTACGTAGAACCCATCGAAGGGGGGCGGTGTTGTCGTCTAAAAACAGTAATTAAGCGAACATGAGTACAAAGGTACTCAGCAAGTCTTGCATCAGAACCTACTATACATGCTTATTCTCAAGAAGGTGGTGGGGTTAATGCAGCAAGCCAGCTTTGACTCTTGGCTAAGCTATCCTACGGAACTTCACCAGTAAAAATAGTTTCCGCACACGAGTCCACTAATCACCAACACAATACTCCACCGGGGATCCTCCCTCGTCATCCTACGAGAGGGCCATCCTCGGTACTCACACTTATCTTGAGTCTTTTTGTAGTATCCATTAACTTGTCTATGAACTGTATAGGCAACCAAGTAGTCCTTTACCGCGGACGTGGCTATTCGAATAGTTTTATACCCTGCAGGGGTGTACTTCTTCATACACGCTTTCACCACTTACCGCCGCTTACACGACATGTACTCGGCAACCTTCAAGCGGAAGCCCAGCGAGGGTGTCGACCACGGCCTACCTAAACACTTAAGTCTCTAGTCCAGGTTTATCGCCTATCCAGGTTCCATCCGCAGGGAGTCCGGCCGAGGTTTCCACATACGGCCCCGAACGATGTGAACAGGGTCCCGAGACGCCTAACGGGCGCCCGGCATACCCGGCCACGGTGTATCTACCGCAACATAGCACACCCCTAGGGTCAGCGCTACGCACAGCCGCCAACACATAACCTACAAACACCAGAAACTATTTGCAACTCCTGGACAGAGTACTAAGGTGATTAAGAAGCCGAGAGGGTCCATTGGTTTCGGACCCAATGTACGGTAGTAACTGCATCTTAAATCACACATACAGATCTCAGTTCTTAGGGACGGCCTCAATGAAACAACCCACCATGTACTCCTACATGGCCTCTCATCGATACCTTTACCAAAACATGTTCAACATATCCCTCACATTACCGACATAAGCATTTCACTCTAGCCCATCACCCAGATGAACCAGACCTGACACAACTCTAAGCATAGCAGGCATAGCAAGGTAGGAATCACATACATGGCTCAATCAACTCCTACACATGCTAGTGGGTTTCATCTAGTTACTGTGGCAATGACAGGTCATGCAGAGGATAAGGGTTCAACTACCGTAGCACACAGCAGTTTGAATCGCGTTGTCTTAATGCAGTAAACAAGAGCAGAAGCGAGAACATGGGTTTGTATCGGAATGATCAATGGTTGCTTGCCTGATGGAGTGGTAGTGGGATACTGCCTTTCGGTTGGATACTCATGAATATCCTTGGAGGAAGAACCTACCACGAAGAACACATCGGAACACAATCAACACATGACGATATGCAACAATATGATGCATGCTATGACATGGCAATATGAATGTGTCTTGGCCTAATGCAAGTTATAATAGAAAGGAATGAACTCATTTGAATCGAAGATTCAAATATTAGCTCATTAAGCATGGCCTTAATAGTGCATTTCCTTATTCTGCTTAAATAGCAAGGTAAACTTGTTTTGTCATGCATGAAACCATTACAGATGGATAGATTGAATTTTTCTGATCATTTTTCATATATAAATCTTTGCATTTGGAGCTATGGTGATTTTCTATGATTTTTAGAAGTTTTAAACATTTTCTGGAATTTCCTGAGTAAAAATAAATCCAGTAAATCAATTACTGCATCAGCAATGCGTCAGGGCGACGTCAGTGGTCAACGGGGACGTCCAGGTCAAACCTGACTAGTGGGTCCCGTGTGTCAGTAGTTAATTAAGCTAATTATCTTTAATTAAAACTAATCTGATTTAGTTAACAGAGGGGGCCCACTTGTCATTGACTCAGGGAAGTCAACTGGGCCCACCCAGTCCACGTCAGTGGTCAAACCCACCGGTCAACAGGGCTAATCCCGCCGGCGTTGAGTCGCCGGCGAGGCCGAGACGGCGGAGGGCTTCGGAAAACGCCCTCAGGCGACCAAAACGACGGCGGAGAAGTGCTACGCGTAGCTGGGGCTCGTGCGCATCTAGTGGGGCAAGTGGTTGGACACGGGGACGCCGGAAACGACGCCGGCGAGCTCGACAGCGGCGGCCGGAGTTCGGCCAACGGCGGGTTAGGCGATGCAGGGCGCTAGGGGAGGCGCTGGTGTGTGCTACGTGCTCCTAGTGAGGTGTGGAGCACGGTGGTGTGCCCGGCTTCAAGCCACTGTGGCTCTGGCCACGACGGCGACGAGGCACGGCACTGGCGAGCTTCGGCCGTGGTGGAAGATGGAGCTAGGGGACGGAAATGGAGGGGGCGAGCACGGGGAAAGAAGCAGGAGCTCATAGCGGAGTCGGGGAGGGGGTCAGCAAGCTCGGGGAGGTCCTGGCGACGGCGAATCGAACGGAGAAGGCTCGGGTGCCCGAGGTTGAAGACGAGGGCGAAGGCGGCGTTGTAGGGCCTCCGGCGATGCGTGGCTTGGTGGGGAGGACGAGGGAGTCGAGGCGGAGCTAATGAGCTCGTCGGAGAGGCGAGGGGATGGCTGTGGTGGCAACTACGGCGATCGGCGGCGAGGGACGCGCTCGGCCATCGCGGGAGAGGATGAGGGAGACGAGGGGGAGAGTGAGCGAGGATGAGAGGGGGACGTGGGGGTCGCGTGGCACCTCTAGGCGTCTCCCGGGCGTCGGCAGAAGCAGGAGGTGGCCGGCGCGTGGCCGGCGCGCGGCGAGCACGCGCCCCTGCCTCCTGGCGCGAGGTAGGGGGTGACTGGCGCTGGCCAGTCGGCTGGGCCGAGCCAGGTAAGGCCCAGGTGGCTTCCTTCTCTTTTTTTTTATTTTGTTTCTGTTTTCTATTTAACTGCAACTGTTTAGCTTTATTAAAGATACTAAAACATTTCCAAAAATCCTGAAAATAAATGTAAGCTCTGTTCAGAATATTTCCAACAGGAAACATTTATTCCCAGAATTATTTGAGCATTTAAATTATTTTATAGCATTTAAATGCCCAAATTCAAATACTTATGATTTAATTCAATGACCTTCTGTTGACCTAGAAAATTGTGCACCAATTTTGCCAGAGGTTCTAACCTAATACAAAGAGGGTGAACTTTTTAGAAGGGCATTTCAGGTTTATTTAAAATAATTTTAGTAAACCCTAGTTGTTTCCAGGGGGTGTTGGGGGTTCTGTCATCCCCATTTCAAATTTAAGAGAAAAATAGACATGATGCACATTCTAATGCTTGAACTAGCTAGGGTGTGACAATGTCATCCTCTCATAATTGTTTTTTTCGATTGTGAAAATTCTTTTTCACCCATCCAGAGTAATTCAGGATGAGTCTTTTCAGTTTGATTCTCCGAAGGCCATCATTTCAGGATTATTCATTCTCAGCTTTCAGGTATCATTCTCCAATTTTACCGGTGCTTCGTTCAAGTGGTCTCTAATCGGCTCGTGATCTCTTCGTTCTCATGTATCTAAATCCTCTCAAGCATCTTCATTCATTTTATAATTCTTCCCGGTGTTTCTTTATCTTTTATTCGTTCATTTTCAATCCTTATGGTGGTTTTATCAAGATTCTTATTCCTTCGTTATCATATCAATTCTTTCGTTCTTTCAAATCCTACTGGTGGATCATTGAAGGCCTCTTCAAGTTAGCGCAATATCTATCTTAATCCTTTCTAACAGAGTAAGTAGTATGCCAAATCCATTGTTTGTCATCAATTTAATTGGTGAAGGATATGCATAACATAATTATTACTCTTGTTTCACTCAAGTGATTAATTCCTTATTCCGGAGGTTCATCAAATTCTTGATTCAAGTTTTCCATCTTTCTTTTCTGGAGCTCAAAGTTATTTCAATTATCATTCCAAAGATCCATCAAATCATTACAAGGTTTCACCTTGTGTTTTCGACCTCTCTTTCCTTTCGTTTGATCATTATTTTCTTACCAGAGATCATCATGGAGGTTCTACATGATGGTTCATAAAGGATTTATTTCCTTCTCGAAGTTGTCATCAAGATTCTTTTCTAAGGAGCTCAAGCATTCTTCATCTTGCAATCCGGAGTGCAATTCTGTCTACCGTATCATTGGAGGTGGTATTATGTCATTCTTGATAATTTGAGTTCATGTCTCATGATTCACATGTTGTTAAGAATGAGGTATTTTAAATCCATCAATCTCTTCATTGGATTTACCTTGGGCTATATTTCACCTAAAGCTTTCCCTAAGGATTGTTGCTATTTATGGTGCTTATAAAGGACCCAAGTTCTTCTTTATCCTCCCGGTGAAATACTTTCTCGTCTCCTTGTTCATACCAATCCAATGCTTTTTCCCGTGAGTGGCAGGTTGTCACCTCATAATTTGAGATGTATTCTGTAAGACCATATCAAGCGTATTCTTTTCATTGTTGGTGTTCCAACAACTCCGTTTCGACCCTTCTTCTAAGGATTCCTTTTCAAGCTCTTTGTGGCAGAAGTTGGCCTTTTCTTCTCCATTCTTTTATCTCAATGATCTATCTTCTATTTCCCTCTTCCGGAGGCATTGCAATGTTGCTCTTTTCAACCCATCATTTTGTTTTGTCAAGATCATGCTTCTTTCTTTTGCTTATCCATTTAACCGGAGTGTTCTGTCCTTTTTGCTCAAGTTCTTTTCGCCTTATCAAGCCTTGCATCCCTTCTCAACCGGAGTGCTGCCCAAAGTGGTTCTTCCTTGTTCCTCTTTGCTAACGGAGTGCTTTCAACTTTATTTATCTCTGTTGTATTCTTTTCTCGAAATGGCTTAACCTTTTCAAGGTTCTTTGGTTTCACTCGTTTGTCAAAGGAGCAACTTAGTTTTACCTCTTCTCTTTCTCTTCCGTTTTCCCTCCAGTGCCATTCTAGATCTTGGGACGAGATCCTCTCGTAGTGGTGGAGTGTTGTAACGCCCCGAGACCGATGTGCCAGGTGTCCTCCAGTTATTCATTGTTGTTGCCTTGTCATTGCTTGCGGTCATGCATCTCATATCATGTCATCATGTGCATTGCATTTGCATACGTGTTTGTCTCATGCATCCGAGCATTTTCCCCGTTGTCCATTTTGCATTCCGGCGCTCCTATGTCCTCCGGTGGTCCTTTCTACCTCTTTTCCTGTGTGGGGGTTAAACATTTCCGGATTGGACCGAGACTTGTCATGCGGCCTTGGTTTACTACCGGTAGACCGCCTGTCAAGTTTCGCGCCATTTGGACTTCGTTTGATACTCCAACAGTTAACTGAGGGACCGAAATGGCCTCGTATGTGTTGCAGCCCAAAACCCACCTAAACCTCCTCCATCATCTCGGTCGTTCGATCATGATCGCGTGGCCGAAAACCGCACCTCATTTGGAGCTTCCTAGCTCCCTCTACCTATATATATGTGGCTCTCCCCGAATTTTCGCGCAGTCTAACCCTAACTTCGTCCTCCTCCCGCAGCCGGACATGTCCGTCCCGCCACCGGACGTGTCCATCGCTGCCCTGCAGCCTCCCCTCCTCCGTGTTGTCGCCTTCCCATGGCACCCGCACCCGCAACCATCTCCGCCGCCTCGCTCCCTCTCCCTGTCCCTCCAGTGCCGCCATCGCCCCGCCTCTGTTCGGCTCCCTCGTCGGAGGCCGCTACCGCGACCCTGCCGGACACCAACGACCCGGAGCGCCGCGCCCTCAAGGACCCCGCCTCCGCGTCGCTGTCCTCCATGGCTGCAGCCGGCAGAGCTCGAAGCTCCTGTCGTTGCACCTCGTCGTCGGGTGTTGACCCCTCCTCTGCTCCAGCCGTGGGCACCTCCTGCAAGCACCTTCGGCCTTGCCAGGGTTCTCTTGCTCCAGTGCCGTCCAGCAAGGGCGTCGCCCCACGCCTCTCTTGACGTGACCAGGAGCACCTCCTCACGCCTTTGATCACCTCGCCACGACCATCTCCTCCCCGACGCCCTGGCTGCTGCTACAAGACCACCATGGCGCCATCATGGAGCCCTAGGGCCAAAGATGACCACGACCGTGCATCTCTCCTTGTGCCACTTTGGAGATCGAGACCATCAAGTTCAAGACTGCCCCGGACCATGTCGTCTCGCCGGATCGTCAAAAACCCCAGTTGTTGCCAAGTACCTCGACGCCCATGCCTGGAATGACTACCGTCGCCGAAGACCCATGAACCAATAACTTCAAGTTCAACTGTTGTCGCAAGAAGGAGACCGGCGGATCCGAAGACCCCAAATACCACGACAACCCCGAAGGGAGTCGAGTTCGTCAAGTTCACCTTCGAAACGTGTACCACTACCGACGACTGAGACCCTGGATTCGACAAGTTCCTCACGGTGACCCTGAACATCTTCGGGACATGCACGACTTCGAACCATGTACCACGTCGACCATGTATGGCTACACGATGAACCGCCAAGACCCTGAACAACTACCGCCGCCGAAGTCCACGAGTACAACTACTTCCACAACGCGTCGTGTACGACTACCATCGCTTGGGTTTGACAAGACTCCGAGTACCACTACGTTTGCCATGTACAACTACCCCAAGTCCAGACCGACAAGTGCCTTGAGAACGTCTGTACCTCTTCCGTCGCCGAGGACCGAAAGTACCACTGCGTCCCATCGAACCTGAACCGTCTCATTTTCACACTTCAAAGGTATAACCCCGAGACGACGTTCGTGAACGAATGCTTGCGATGTTTGAGATGCTCGTGTTTGCACCATGTCCAAATTGTCACTCGTTTCCTTGTCCCCAACTCGTGGGACACCCGGAATCCGGGATCACCCCACCATCTCTAGCATGTTCCGAACATCCGCACCCTTGCTTCCTTTGCACCGTATCTCCATGAGCTACCGGAACTGATATGTTGCCATGGCACCATTTTCGGATTCGTTGCTGTGGCACCCCTTTCGTTTCCGCCACGATGACTAATGCTTCATAATATGCTCTTATCAACATTTTCATAAAAATTGCTTAAAAATTGCATATGTCATCCGCATCATGATAACAACACCAAGTATGTTTAAATTGTTGTTTGCATTAATTTGCTAAATGCATATGGGGATTTACCAGAATTGTTGTTTGTTCCGACCTCATTTAAACTTGTTTATATAGAGGTTTAATTTCTTTATGCTTCTCCTCTTGCCATGTTTAACTACATTTAATATTGTTGGGTACATAAACGAGACCGAACTAAATAATTAATGTGGTGTTCCATCAATATGCAAATCGATGCCTATTGAGCTCCACTTAATTTGTAGAATTGCTTGTGCACTTTGCCATGCCATGCCTCATTAAACCGGACATGCATCATACTTGATTGTGCATCATGTCATGCTTATGTCATGGTTGTTTACCATGATTGTTTGCTTCTTTCCCGTGTTGCTTCTTCGGGTTGGTTCCGATAACGTTGTGTTGTGAGGATTCGTTCGACTACGTCTGTTTGTCTTCTTCATGGACTCGTTCTTCTTCCTTGCGGGATCTCAGGCAAGATGATCATACCCTCGAAATCACTTCTATCTTTGCTTGCTAGTTGCTCGCTCTTTTGCTATGCCTATGCTGCGATACCTACCACTTGCTTATCATGCCTCCCATATTGTTGAACCAAGCCTCTAACCCACCTAGTCCTAGCAAACCGTTGTTTGGCTATGTTACCGCTTTGCTCAGCCCCTCTTATAGCGTTGCTAGTTGCAGGTGAAGATTGGAGTTTGTTCCATGTTGGAACATGGATATTTTGTTGGGATATCACAATATCTCTTATCTAATTAATGCATCTATATACTTGGTAAAGGGTGTAAGGCTCGGCCTTATGCCTGGTGTTTTGTTCCACTCTTGCCGCCCTAGTTTCCGTCACATCGGTGTTATGTTCCTGGATTTTGCGTTCCTTACGCGGTTGGGTTATAATGGGAACCCCTTGACAGTTCGCCTTGAATAAAACTCCTCCAGCAATGCCCAACATTGGTTTTACCATTCGCCACCTAGCCTCTTTATCCCTTGGGTTCTGCAGACTCAAGGGTCATCTTTATTTTAACCCCCCCGGGCCAATGCTCCTCTGAGTGTTGGTCCGAAATGGGCAGCCTGCGGGGCCACCTCTAGGCAACTCGAGGGTTGGTTTTACTCTTAGCTTGACCTATCTGAGTGTGCCTTGAGAACGAGATATGTGCAGCTCCTATCGGGATTTGTCGGCACATTTGGGCGGTGTTGCTGGACTTGTTTTACCATTGTCGAGGATGTCTTGTAACCTGGATGCCTAGCCTAATCGGATTGTCTTGGGAGAAGGAATATCCTTTGTTGACCGTGAGAGCTTGTGATGGGCTAAGTTGGGACTCCCCTGCAGGGATTTGAACTTTCGAAAGCCGTGCCCGCGGTTATGGGCAGATGGGAATTTGTTAATGTCCGGTTGTAGAAAACCTGAAGTTTATCTTAATTAAAATACATCAACCGTGTGTGTAGCCGTGATGGTCTCTTCTCGGCGGGGTCCGGGAAGTGAACACGGTGTTGGAGTTATGCTTGATGTAGGTTGTTCTATGATCACTTCTTGATCATAGTTTCTCGACTGTGCTTTTGCCTTCTCTTCTCGCTCTCATTTGTGTATATGTTAGCCACCAAATATGCTAGTCGCTTGCTGCAGCTCCACCTCATACCTTTTACCTTACCTATAAGCTTAAATAGTCTTGATCGCGAGGGTGTAAGATTGCTGAGTCCCCATGACTCACAGATACTTCGAAAACTAGTTTGCAGATGCCGTTGATACCGAGCAGGTGACGCAACCAAGCTCAAGGAGGAGCTCGATGAAGATCTATATTTCCTTGTTCATGATAATTTTCTGTTTTTCATGCTTTAATTGTATTAACCGGAAACCGTAATACATGTGTGAATACATAGATGACAACATGTCCCTAGTGAGCCTCTAGTTCACTAGCTTGTTGATCAATAGATGGTTATGGTTTCCTCACCATGGACATTGGATGTTGTTGATAACGGGATCACATCATTAGGAGAATGATGTGATGGACAAGACCCAATCCTAAGCATAGCACAAGATCGTGTAGTTCGTTCGCTAGAGCTTTTCTAATGTCAAGTATCGTTTCCTTAGACCATGAGATTGTGCAACAACCGGATACCGTAGGAATGCTTTGGGTGTATCAAACGTCACAACGTAACTAGGTGACTATAAAGGTGCACTACAGGTATCTCCAAAAGTGTTTGTTGGGTTGGCACGAATCGGGACTGGGATTCGTCACTCCGTATGACGGAGAGGTATCTCTGGGCCCACTCGATAATGCATCATCATAATGAGATCAGTTTGACTAAAGAGTTAGTCACGGGATCATGCATTGTGGAACGAGTAAAGAGACTTGCCGGTAACGAGATTGAACAAGGTATGGGGATACCGATGATCGAATCTCGGGCAAGTAACATACCGATAGACAAAGGGAATTGTATACGGGATTGATTGAATCCCCGACATCGTGGTTCATCCGATGAGATCATCGTGGAACATGTGGGAGCCAGTATGGGTATCCAGATCCCACTATTGGTTATTGGCCGGAGAGGTGTCTTGGTCATGTCTGCATAGTTCCCGAACCCGTAGGGTCTACACACTTAAGGTTCGGTGACGCTAGAGTTGTAACAGGAATAGTATGTGGTTACTGAAGGTAGTTCGGAGTCCCGTATGAGATCCTGGACATCACGAGGAATTCCGTAATGGTCCGGAGGTGAAGATCGATATATTGGACAAAGGGTATTGGAGTTCGTAAGTGTTCAGGGGGTACCAGGCTATGGCCAGCATGACCGAAAGGTGTTTCGCGAGCCCCGGGAAGTGTTGCAGGGTCTCATGGGCCAAGGGGAGGGGGCAAACCAGCCCACTAAGGGGTTGTGCGCCCCCACACCCTTTTCCCATGTTACTTGGGGAGACGGGGAGCCTCCACCTGGCTTGGGAGGCAAGCCTCCACCAGCTTGGCTTAGGGGGGCAAGTCTCGCTAGGGTTTCCCTAGGGAGATCCAATCTGACCTAGCCGCCGCCCCCTAGGGGAAACCCTAGGGCGCTGTCGGGTGGTAGGTGCGACATATGCCAATGGGTGGCTTATCATTGTGGGAGCCAGTAAGACGTCGCCGGTGCCTGGAAGCGGGATGAGGCGAAGACATGCACGCCGGTGAATCTTACCCAGCTTCGGGGCTCTCCGTGGAGATAACACCCCTATTGCTGCTCTGCGGGGTCTCCGCATAATCACTAGATGGACAAGTAGCTACACGATGCTCCTTGAGCTATTTGGCGAGAGGAGGAAGAAGGGCTCTGCCCGCTCTCTTCTCCTCCCTATGTGGTGTTTAAAACTAGCAGGGATCCACCCTTTGCATGGGTGTCCCGGGGGGTTTATATAGGCCCACCCCCCGGGGATACAATGGTAATCCGGCTGGGTGCGGGGCCCAGCCATCTGTGTCTACACTCGCCGGCTTCTACGCCGGCTGCTGGGGCCCACCGGCTGGTGGGTCCCGCCAGCTGCCGGCTCCTTGGTCGACAGGCAGGCCCTACTATCCAGGGCCTTGTCGGCGGCTGGTTACTGTTGCTCAATCCTGGTGACGAAGGCTTCACCGAGGTGGGCGTGGCTACAGTGTCGCCGTCCGGCGGGTGATCGCTGTAGCCTCACCGCGTCTTGTCTCCTTAATGGGGCGTCCCCTTCGAGGGGGTGGCAAACCGGCTGTGGAGAGCCGGCTCTGTCTTGGGCCGACTGGGGGAGGCCGGGCCGCCTTCGGGTGTCTCTCTGCCTGAAGGGGCCCACCGCCCGTGGGCCACTCTGGCGGCCCGTCGTGGATGACATCAGGGTCATTGTGGCAATAGTGCCGCGCCGGACGGGTCATGGCCACCCATACGGCGCACTGTGCCAGGCGTGCTCCGGGATTCAGGGGTGGCAAGCTTTACTGTAGCCACGCCCCGTCACATCGCCGTTATGTGGGTGCAGAGTTCGAGGGTACGATCTTGACCGCTTTATGGGAGCCGGCTTCTTGGAGTCGGCCTTCTCGGAGCCGGCTCCTCGGAGCCGGCCCTCCCGCGACTTTTTTCTTGAAGGCTGAAGTCGGGCCGCCTTCCGATAGTCGGCCTGGGAAACAGCCGGCGAGGGGAAGGCGGCCCCATGTCTTGGATTCTTGAGGGCCGGATGGGCTCGTAATAATTTTTTCAGAAGGGCCAGGGGGAGCCGGCTTGGCTACCCATGGTTATTTCCACCGACAGTAGTCCCCGAAGCTGGCGAGCTTCGAAACTGACAAAGGGAAGAGAAGCTTGGTCAGCTTCCTACCCTAAGGGGTCGGTTGGGCTTGTGCGTGCCGTCTTCGGAAAGCCCCGTTTCTCGTAGGCTGGAGCGTGGTCGACCTGCGAGCTGACCGCAGGCCATCCTGCGGCCCACGTGGCAAGGAAATCCTGCCGGTGCACGCGCGCGACGGGACGCTGCCGCAGGCCCAGGCCTGCCACTCCTAGGCCTCGGCCCGAGCGCGGATCTTCTGCGGCCCACGCGGACCGCTCTCCTTCCCGCGGCGATTTTATTACGTCTTCAGGGCGCAATAATCGTGGAACATGGGGGAGTGGGCGTAGTTGATCCCCACGTTCCCCCACGCCGCGCCTCCTCGACTCCACCACGCCGGTCTATAAGTAGGGGGAGGAGAGGGAGCGGCAGAGGCTCACACGCTCTCCCTCGCTCCGCCCCTCCTCGCCTTCCTTCTTATTTCCGCCGCCGCTGCCACCCATTGTTGCACCGTTCCGCCGTCGCATCGTCTTGCTCCTCGCCGCGTTGCTCCCATGGCGCTCTCAAGCTCGTGGGATGGCTCTAACGTCCATGAAGACCACGTCGAGTTCCTCCGCCGGACACGGCGCCTGCCGGGCGAGAACTTCGTGCGGGTTCGTCAAGCGCCGGGGAGGGAGATTTCGCCGGCACCGGAGGAGGGCGAGCGGGTGATCTTCCGCTCGCACTGCCTGTGCGGCTTCGGCCTCCCTGCGAGCGGATTCCTTCGAGCCTTCCTCGAATTCTACCACCTCCAGCCGCATCACCTCACGCCCAACGCGGTGATGCTGTTGTCGGCCTTCGTCACCCTGTGTGAGGGCTTCCTAGGGGTCGTCCCCACGCTCGAGCTCTAGGGGGAATTCTTCCAGAGCAAGCTCGGCACCGTTGTCGCGGGCGTGCCCGACCCCTGCGGAGCCTATATTGCCATGAGGCGGATGAGCGAGAACAACCCGTTCCCGCCCATCCCGTTGATCCAGTCGGTGAAACTCTGGCAGAAGTCTTACTTTTACGTGAAGAACGTCGCCCAGCAAGGCGACTACGTCAACCTGCCGGCTTATGTAGCTGGCCAGCCGGCTGGGAGGCGACCTTCGTGGAGCTACCGGGCCAGGTCATTGTCTCAGGCCGAGAACGCAGCCATCTCCCGGCTTCGAGTGATGATCTAGTCGGAGGGCCTGACCGGAGCCGACTTGGTGGCCGCCTTCATGGAGCGCCGGGTACTTCCCCTCCAAGGCCGACCTCACATGATTTGTTAGATGAGCGGCCGCTTCGACCCGTGCCGGCTGAGCACCAGGGAGATGCCTCATGCAGAGGTGTCTTACATGGTGAACTACATCTCCAACTGCAAGCTCGCCGAGGATTGGCGATATGGCAAGGAGTCATATTCCCTCCGCCTGCCGTAAGTTTTTCCTTCCTTTCTTCCTTTGGTAGTCGGCCTCTGATCAGTCGGTTTGCCCTTAGCAGAACCCTCTTCTTTTGCTGACAACTGGGGCCGCAGGGGTAGAGCGCCAGCTCCTCCCCGACCGCACGGTGGACGACGCCGATGATTCGGACTTGGGAGTGGCCGCCATGGAAGACGCCATCGTGGGGGAAAGCGACAAGGCCGGAGGCGCGGGGCTCGGGGCCGGCTTCGAGGACTGGCCGGATGATGTCGAGGTCGAAGTCGCCCCGCGCCGCCAGCCAGCGCTTGATCATCAAGGTGCGGGCTCGTCCACCGCGCCGGCTACCTGCGGCGGCGCGCAGAAGTGCCGGGCCGCGTCGATCCTCTTCGGCAGCCGGCCGAAGAAATCCAAGGCTCCCATGGCGGCGACCAAGCGGGATGAGGCGGCCGCGAAGGCGGCCCGCTTCCGCAAGGCAGCAAAACAGCCGCAGGCGATCTCGGCGTAAGTCGTCGAATACCTCGTATATATACTTTTTGTTATCCCTTTCGACAGAAACTCTTCTAAACCTTTCTTGGCTCGCCGGACAGGGCACCGCTTTCCCTTGAGCAGGGTCCCGGTGGCTCCGTAGTCGGGCCGACTGGAGGGTCTTCAGGCTCCCGCCGCGTGGATCCCCGCGCCAACCTTAGGGAGGCCACGGAGCGGAACGCACGGGAGGTGCGGGAGGAGCGGGAGGCGGCGGCGCGAAGGACCGCCCAGGCGGCGAAGGAGTAGGCCGAGGCGGCAGCCAAGGCCCGGGCGGAGGCGGCAGCCTCGGAGACGGAGGCGGAGGCCTCGCACAACCGGCCTCCGCTGCTCGTCGTTCCCCTTCGCGCCGTGGCCCCCGGCATCCCAGTGCCCCCGCCGGAGGAGGTCGACCAAGACCCGCCGGTGATGGAGAGGAGGGAGGGCTCCGTGATCTTCGTGGAGGGGGCGCCGCAGGCAGCACCGACCGGAGCGGGCCAAGCCAGCCAATCGGCTGCGGTGCCAGAGCAGCCGGCCGGGGGCGAGCCGGAGGCAGGGGCCGGCCTCGAGGTGCAGCCAGCATTGCGCCGGCGCGCAAGGGGTGGCGCCTCCGCGCCGGAACCGCACCAAACTGCGGGCGCCGGCCAGGCGGCGGAGGCCCTGGAGGCGGCCAGCACCAGCGCGTCCGAGTGGACCCCCAGGGGTGGACGGGTGAGCTGAACGCGGCGGCCCAGGAGGTCCGGCGCCGGCTTCAAGCTCAGGCCGCCTCGCTGCAGCAATACACCCAAGAGTTCCTTGCGACGCGGGCCTTCATCCGGGTGAGTCTTCTGTCCTGGGTTGCTTTGTTCATTGATTTCTTCCGTGGGGGCGCGTCAGCGCACCCACTGGGTGTAGTCCCCGAGATTCGGGCCGACTGCTGAGCAGTCGGGTCGGATCTTCCTTGACGACTATCTTATTCTCGCCTCTTGTCTGATTTTCCAGGAGTATCATAACCTCCGCGCTGCCGCCTTCAACTCCCAGGCTCCGGAGCTGGGTCGGAGAACCGAGGATCTGACCAGCAGCCGGAGTGCGTGCTTTGTTTCGTTCATCTCCTGTGGGGGCGCGTCAGCGCACCCACTGGGTGTAGTCCCCAAGATTCGGGCCGACTGCTGAGCAGCCGGGTCGGAT
Organism: Triticum aestivum; assembly: GCF_018294505.1. NCBI lineage: Eukaryota > Viridiplantae > Streptophyta > Magnoliopsida > Poales > Poaceae > Triticum > Triticum aestivum. The sequence goes on from NC_057794.1 coordinate 191,933,143, forward strand.
CTTCCTTGACGACTTCTTCCTTATTAATTTTTTCCTGTCTTCATGCTTGCAGGAGCCAATGCCGACTTGAGGGAGCAGCTCAGCGGGGCCCAGGCCGCCCTTCGCGCCAAGGAAGCCGAGTACAGCGCCTTGGTCTTGGAGCGTGACCGCCTGGCCAAGAAGTTGGCCGACCAGGAGGAGAGCCACAAGGCGGCTCTGAAGGAAGCTCAGGACAGCGAGAACACCCTGAGGGCCGAGTTCGAGACCGAAGCGGCGGGCTGGGCCGAGGCGAAGCAGGCATTGAGCGAGGGCTTCGGTCGTATCGATGATCTGATCGATGGTGAGCCACCTTCTTCACTCCTTGCTTGCCCCTTGATCCCTCATTTGTATTCCGACTTGTGCTGCTTTTTGTTCTCCGTGCAGACTACTTTCCCGGCTACTCCGTCTTCGCTGCCCAAACCATCGAGGCCCATCGCGAGGCGCGCCGGCAGGCGGGGGCTGAAATCGCGCCGGGCGCGGGCCGGATGCTCGAGGCGCAACTCTTGGCGGTCCAAGCCCGGCTGCAGCCGGCTCACCGTATGCTCCGCCGCCTCCAGCGCGCCGGGGCGCAGGTGTTGGCCGCCCTCTAGCCAAGCGAGACGATTCCCCGCACCCCGAGTCGGACTGCCGGCTGGCTGGAGGTTGCGGTTGGCCGCTTCGTGGCCTGGAAGGCATCGGCAGCCCGGCTTGGAGCTGGGCGGGCGCTGGAGTTCGTCCGAGCCTGGTATCCGGGGCTGAACCTGGACCAACTGCGCACCTGGCGGCTGGAGGCCGATGAAGAGCTGGAGGAGGTGCGGCCGGCTATCGCTCAGCGCGCCTCGATGATCGCCGAGTGCACTGATATCAGCGTCTTCGCTCCTGAAATTAATGACGATGGCGTTGCCCAACCGGAGGAGTGGTTCGGGCTAAACCCGGCAGCGGGTGAGGACTCGGCAGAGGAGATCGCCTCCAGCGATGAAGGTGAAGACGACGAAGGAGAGGAGGGCGAAGACGTTGAGCTGGCCGGTGAAGCGGCCAGCCAGCCTCAGCCCGATCGTGCCTCCAGCAACAAGGCGTGTGCTAGCGCGCCCTCTGCGGGAGGCGGTGATCATGCCGAGGTTCGCCAGCCGGCCACTCCTCCAGCCGGCACTGCCGTCTCCACCGACCTGCCCGACTCGCCAATCGCTCCCTTGGCTTAATCTGCCGTCCTTGTTTTTTCCTGCTTGTTGCCTTTTGAACAATTTTATTAAACTTGCGCAGTTCCACCCACTGGGGGTGTATTCAAACTATGTTGAATGCTGGCCTTTTGAAGGTCTTTTATGTAAATATTATTGTGTGCGTGTTTGGCTTCCATTTACGTATGCTTTTTGTCCTTAGGCTGTTTCCTTTGCTGCCTTCCCCTTTAGGGAGGTAAGTACTCGAGCTTTTTTAGACTAAAGTGAGGTGAATGGAAGCCGGCCGGCCGGCTACTCTGGTAGTCGGTCGGTGGTGGGAGAAAAACCGGCTTTTGTTATATTAGTCGGTTAGTCCCTAGCCGTTTTTCGTGTGGGCGTCCTTTCCTACCTTTAACTGTTGCCAGCCGGACAGTCGGTTCTTCGAACTGTGACTTTTGGCAAGAGAAGGCTTGGGTGCCGGCACACTACTTGTCTGATCGCGGGTAGGACTTCTAATATAACGCAAGGCGGCCAATCCCCGGGCCGACTAGTCGAACCCGGTGCCGGATGAGAAAAGTAAATGAAATGACAAGGTCATAAGCATGATACTCTTCATTCATAGAGAAAAGATGGCAGTCGCCGAGCTCTCCTCGGGGGGCCTATTGTCTCGTACTTAATACAAAAGTTAGCGTGATACATAATGTATTTCAACTGTAAAATCTTCGGAGGAGGTTGGCGTTCCATGGTCGTTCCGACTCCTTGCCGAAGTCGTCTCTCTTTCGTGCCTTCGGCTTCTGCGCGTTGATTAGGTAGTAAGAGTCGTTGCCTAAAGCTCTGCTGATGACGAAGGGGCCCTCCCAAGGGGCCGAGAGCTTGTGCTGGCCGGCTGTTCGCTGGATCAGCCGGGGCACAAGATCGCCCTCTTGGAATGATCTTGGCTTGACCTTTCGGCTGTGGTAGCGGCGCAGGCCCTGCTGATAGATGGCGGACCAGCTGAGGGCTAACAGTCGGCCCTCTTCCAGCAGGTCGACGCCGTCTTCTCGTTCTTCCCTAGCTTCCGCCTCTGTGTAGATGGTTACCCGAGGTGAATCGAACTCGATGTCGGTTGGGATGACCGCCTCGGCACCATACACGAGGAAGAAAGGAGTGAAGCCGGTTGACTTGTTTGGGGTAGTGCGCAGACTCCAGAGGACGGCCGGCATCTCATCGAGCCAACAGTCGGCTGAACGCTCTAGTGGTACGACCAGTCGGGGCTTGATGCCAGAAAGGATGAGGCCGTTGGCTCGCTCGACCTGGCCGTTTGACTGCGGGTGGGAAACGGAAGCTAAGTCCAGCCGGATGCCCTGCGTTGCGCAGAAACGTGGCAAGGCTCCCTTGGCGAAATTCATGCCATTGTCGGTGATGATGCTGTGTGGCATGCCGTACCGAGTTGTTATGTCTGCAATGAATGTCACGGCAGTCGGCCCATTCAGCTTCTTGATCGGCTTTGCCTTAATCCATTTGGTGAATTTGTCCACAGCAACAAGCAGATGTGTCATGCCGCCACGCGCCGTCTTGAATGGGCCCACCATGTCCAGTCCCCAAACGGCGAAGGGCCAAGTGAGGGGAATGGTCTTGAGTGCTGAAGCCGGCATGTGTTGCTTGGAGCTGAAAAGTTGGCACCCTTTGCAATTTTTAACTAACTCCTTGGCGTCATCCAAAGCGGTCGGCCAAAAGAAACCATGGCGGAAGGCTTTGGCAATGAGTGATCTTGAGGCCGCATGGTGGCCGCATTCTCCTTGGTGGATATCTCTGAGGATTGCGATGCCCTTCTCTTGCTCGACACATCGCTGGAGGACTCCAGTGACACTGCGCTTGACGAGCTCTCTGTTGACGATTGTGTATGCTCCGGCTCGGCGTTGGACTTGTCTTGCCTCTGTTTCGTCAGCCGGCAGATCTTGGTTTATTAGGAAGTTGAGGATGGACTGAGCCCATAATGGAGCTGCGACTTCTTCTATTGCCAACATGGCTACTGTGACCAGGGCGGGCGGGCTGGGTGGTGAAACGCTAGAGTCGGCCGCCGCCTGTTGTGTTGGAGCAGTCCCCGGGCCGACTACCGCAGTCCCCGAGCCGGGTGTGGCAGTCCCCGGGTCGGGCGTAACTACGGAAGTCCCCGAGGCACCTACTGACGTCCCCGGGCCGACTATCGAAGTCCCCGGGTCACCTGGTTGGTTCTTCGAGCCGGACCTGGCCGCGTCGGGGTCAGGCGGCACGAAGATGGAATCAGACTCTGGAGACGGCTTGATAGACGGCTTGAGGAGGCGTTGCAAAGAGACACCGGTTGGTATTGCCTGCCGAGTGGAGCCTATTCGAGCCAGGGTATCAGCTGGCTCGTTGTCGGCTCTTGGTACATGGAGGAACTCGCATCCTTCAAAGTACCCGCTGATCTGCTGAACGAGGAAGCGGTAGCTTGCCATATTTGCATCCTAGGCGTCCCAGTCGCCGGATGATTGCTGGACCACCAAGTCCGAGTCGCCATAACATAGGATCCGGCAAATGCCGAGCTCTTTGGCAAGCCGGAGCCCGTGTATGAGTGCCTCGTACTCGGCCACATTGTTGGAGGCGGCAAAGTGAATTTGCAGCGTGTATCTGAGCTTGTCGCCTTTGGGAGAGGTGAGGACGATGCCGGCTCCCAAGCCGGTGCGCGTCTTGGACCCATCGAAGTGCATGCGCCAATGAGTGGAGTCGGGAGCCGGCGGTAGGTACTGGGTCTCGGCCCAGTCGACGAGGAAGTCGGCCAATGCTTGGGACTTGATGGCGGTGCGAGGCTGGTAGAAGATCGTGTAAGGGGCCAGCTCGATGGCCCATTTCGCCACTCGGCCGGATGCATCCCGGCTGCCTATGATCTCGGCAAGCGGGGCGGTGCATACGACCGTGATGGGATGCTCTTGGAAGTAGGGCTTCAGCTTCTTGGCGGTGAAGTACACGCCATAGCAAATCTTCTGGTAGTGCGGGTAGTTCTGCTTCGAGGTAGACAGTACCTCGCTCAAATAGTACACTGGCCTCTGGACCGGCTGGGCTCGGCCCTCTTCTGGGCGTTGGACTACGATGACGGTGTTGACCACCCGGCTGGATGCGGCAATGTAGAGGAGCATGGGCTCTTTCTCAGTCGGCGCCGCCAGGACCGGCGGTGTGGCCAGCATCTTCTTCAGCTCGTGAAAAGCTTGGTCGGCTTGGTCATTCCACTTGAAGTGAGTGGTCTTCTTCACGAGGCGGTAGAGGGGGAGAGCTTTCTCTCCGAGCCGACTGATGAAGCGGTTCAGGGAGGCCAAGCATCCGGTAAACTTCTGTATGTCTTGAAGTTTGGTGGGAATCGCCATTCTCTCAATGGCCTTGATTTTCACCGGGTTGCATTCGATGCCGCGTTCGGAGACCAGGAAGCCTAGGAGCTAGCTGGCTGGCACTCCGAACACGCATTTCTCGGGGTTGAGCTTGATTTGGAACCGGCGTAGGTTCTCAAATGTTTCCTTGAGGTCTTCTAGCAAGGTGCCGCGCTTCTCCGTCTTCACCACAATGTCATCTACATAGACGTGGGCGTTTCTGCCGAGCTGCTTGAGGAGGCACTTCTGCATGCAACGCTGAAAAGTGGCACCAGCATTTCTCAAGCCGAATGTCATAGTCAGGTAGCAGAAGGCTCCAAATGGCGTGATGAAGGCGGTCTTCAGGCGGTCAGCCGGATCTAACTTTATCTGGTGGTATCCTGAGTAAGCATCCAAGAAACTCAACAGCTCGCATCCGGCCGTGGAGTCTATCACTTGGTCAATCCTCGGCAGGGCAAAGGGATCTTTAGCGCCGGCCTTGTTGAGGCTCGTGTAGTCTATGCACATGCGCCACTTATTGTTCTTCTTTAATACGAGGACCGGGTTGGCAAGCCACTCTGGAAAGAAAACTTCCATAATGAAGCCGGCTGTCAGAAGCCGGGCTATCTCCTCTCCCACAATCCTTCTTTTCTCCTCCGACAGTCGGCGGAGGGGTTGTTTAACTGGTTTTGCGTCTTCTCAGACGTGTAGTTTGTGCTCGGTGAATTCCTTCAGAACACCCGGCATGTCCTTGGGGGACCATGCAAAGATGTCCCGATTCTCACGGAGGAAATCGGCGAGCTCGCCTTCCTATTTGCTGTTTAGGTTTGCCCCGATGGCAGCAAACCTCTCTGGGTGCTCGGGGTCAAGAGGTATCTTCTTCGTCTCCTTGGCCGGCTGGAAAGATCCTTGGGCATCATACTCCTTGGGATCGGGGGACAGGGCCGACTGTTTGCCGGCCATGGCCACGACTCGATCCAACATCTTCTTCTCTTCGGCAATCACAAGGGACTCGGCCAGCCGGCTGCTGGCTTCCGCGCACTCGGAAGACTTCTTGTAATCGCCGGCTATGGTGATGACGCCCTTGGTGCTCGGCATCTTCATCTTGAGGTATGCATAGTGGGGAACTGCCATGAACCTGGCCAAGGCAGGTCGGCCAAGCAATGCATGGTAGGGGCTCTCCAGGTCCACCACTTCAAACCAGATCGCTTCCCGGCGGAAATGCTCCTTTTCCCCGAAGAGTACATCAATCTTGATCTTGCCAATGGGGGCGCAGGACAGGCCGGGTACGATGCCATGGAACACTGTCCGAGTAGGCATGAGTTGCTTCGTCTTGACGTTCAGCTTCTCCAGGGTGTCACGGTATAAGATGTTGATGCTGCTCCCGCCGTCTATCAACATGCGGGAGAAACGGGCGGCGCGTCTGTCCGTTGCAAGGGTGGCATCCAGGACCAACGCATAAGAGCCAGGAGATGGTATCACCTCTGGGTGGTCGGCCCGGCTCCAACTGATAGGTTTTTCTGACCAGTGCATGTGCTCGGCGGGGTTGGCAGCGACCATGCTGACTTCCTGGTGCTCTCGGCGTTTGTTGCGCCGGTCTTCGGGCTGGCTTGTAAAGACGACATAGGTGGCATGCTCGTCAGGGAACTCATCATGCACGGCTCTGACTGCGGGCCAAACGGTCGGTGGCTGCGGGGCCAGAGGCGGCGGACCGGCAGGCAGAGGCGGCGCGAGCCCTTTGCCCTTGGAGATTCGGGTGAGCCAATGGCACTTCCGGGTTGTGTGGTTGGACGGCTTCGCGCCGCTGTGGAACTTGCATGGGGCGTCGAGAGTTTGCTCGTAGGAGAAGGCTGGCTGCCAAGCCGGCCTGCCGGCCTTGGATTTCTTGGGCGCGGGCCGCCCTTCGGGCTGCTCGTCTTCGACTGTGGCCACCTGCCGACTGGTGGGAGGCGGCGCATGGCCCTTGCGCTTGTGGTCGTTCGGGTGTGGGCGTCGGCTGGAATCCCCAGCCGGTGTCTTGGGCGCTGGGTTGAGTACCTTCCCGGACGCGTCTACTCGGAGCTCGATCTTCATTGAGGAGTTGGCGGTGGCGTACTTGTCCGCTATGTCCAGAAGCTTGTCGAGGGTAGTCGGCTCGTCGCAGAGAAGCTTGTGCTTGAGGAGGGTGCCTTCTCGGCACCCTGCAGTGAAGTATTCTATGTCTTGCACCTCGTGCACCCCTTCGCAAGAGTTGCGGAGCTCGGCCCAACGCGTGAGGTAATCGCGAGTAGACTCGGCGGGGCCTTGTACGCACAAGGAGAGCTGTCTGGGCTTGGGAGCCCGCTTGTAGGTGCTGGTGAAGTTCCAGACGAAAGCTTCTATGAAATCTAGCCAGCTGTTGATGTTGTATGGCTTGAGGCTGTTGAGCCAGGTCCGCGCCGTGCCTTGCAGCATGAGGGGCACGTACTTCACGGCAACGCACCTGTTGCCATTGGCTATGCTAACAGTCGTGGAGTAGTCGATCAACCAATCTTCCGTCTTCACGGAGCCATTGTACTTGGGCATGTCTCTTGGGAGCGAGAACCCTTTGGGGAAGGGCTCGTCGTGGATGCGGGGGCCAAAGCAAGGCGGGCCGACATCGTCTTCTTCTTCCAGCACCAGGGATCGCGCCAGGCGGTCAATCCGATGGCGGGCGTCGTTCTCGCCGACTCCTTCACGGTGACCTAGCCGGCCGCTGAGAGTCGGATGCGCAACAGGAGGCGGGGTGGGATATCTCTCTCCACGGGGCTGAGGCGGAGGCGGGTTGCCCCGCCACTCCACGGCCTGGGGGTGGCCTTCTGCGTCTCGCTCGATGGAGATTCGGGTTTGGCTTCGGCTGGCAGCCGGCTCTTTCTCGCGCCGCGCGCGGGTTCTAACCGTAGTCGGCGTCCGGGACGTCGCGCCGTGATCTCGGCGCGGGGGAGGGCTTTCCGCGCCGGCGTCGGCTTCGTGTCGCTGCGTGGCTGCATCGATTAGCTGCTGGATGCGTCGGGTCATGTGGGGGAGTTCTTCGGCCCCCAGTCCGTCTAGCTCGTCTACGGCCGCCTGGGCGGCGCGCAGGTTCTCGAGTGGAGTGGCGTAGACTGGGCGGTCGACTCCTAACGTGTCGGTGACGACAGCGTCGCGCTGTCTGGCAACGCCGACCCGGCTGGGCCCGCCTGGGGGCGGCGTGCCAAAGGCGGCGCGGTCGGCTTCGCGTCGGTGAGCCTCAGCGAGGCGTCTCATGGAAACCAACTTTCGGCCCTCCGCGAGGAGGGCGAGGTGGCGAGCCTCCAGTGCTTCAGCGTCGGCATCGGCCGGGAGGGGGATGGACAAGTCGTGGACCGCCGCGTGCGGGGCGTCGTGGGCGCTCTCGTCAGCAGCGCCGCCGTGGCCGATGACCATCACCTCGGTGGTGACAGCGTCGCAGCCATCGGCCCGGGGAAGCGGGTCGTTGTAGATCGTGACGTCGGTGGGGAAGGTGTCGAGTGAGGCCGTGTCGGAGTCGACAGGCATCGGGTCGGTGGAGCCAACCGACTCCAAATCCACAGCAGGCTCACCGGAGACATGGAGCTGGCCGAGGAGGTTGGCGAGGTGGTCAGTGCCCGCGTCGGAGGCGAGCTCGTCGGAGATGAGGGTCTTGTCGAGGAGATCGGCGAAGCTACTCGCTGCGCAGATGCTAGTGACGCCTTGCAGCGCGTCATGACAAGCGCCATCGGGCGTGCTGGGCTGGCTACGCTCGCGGGGGAGGAAGAAGGTTCCCGTCCAGAACAGGTCTCCGAACGACGGTGCACCTGGCCCCACGGTGGGCGCCAAATGTCGAGTGGTAGGTGCAACATATGCCAACGGGTGGCTTATCATTGTGGGAGCCAGTAAGACGTCGCCGGTGCCTGGAAGCGGGATGAGGCGAAGACATGCACGCCGGCGAATCTTACCCAGCTTCGGGGCTCTCCGTGGAGATAACACCCCTACTGCTGCTCTGCGGGGTCTCCGCATGATCACTAGATGAACAAGTAGCTACACGATGCTCCTTGAACTATTTGGCGAGAGGAGGAAGAAGGGCTCTGCCCGCTCTCTTCTCCTCCCTATGTGGTGTTTAAAACTAGCAGGGATCCACCCTTTGCATGGGTGTCTCGGGGTGTTTATATAGGCCCACCCCCTGGGGATACAATGGTAATCCAGCTGGGTGCGGGGCCCAGCCGTCTGTGTCTACACTCGCCGGCTTCTGCGCAGGCTGCTGGGGCCCGCCGGCTGGTGGGTCCCGCCGGCTGCCGGCTCCTTGGTCGACAGGCAGGCCCCACTGTCTAGGGCCTTGTCGGCGGCTAGTTACTGTTGCTCAATCCTGGTGACGAAGGCTTCGCCGAGACGGGCGTGGCTACAGTGCCGCCGTCCGGCGGGTGATCGCTGTAGCCTCACCGCGTCTTGTCTCCTTAATGGGGCGTCCCCTTCGAGGGGGTGGCAAACCGTCTGTGGAGAGCCGGCTTTGTCTTGGGCCGACTGGGGGAGGCCGGGCCGCCTTCGTGTGTCTCTCTGCCTGAAGGGGCCCACCGCCCGTGGGCCACTCTGGCGGCCCGTCGTGGATGACATCAGGGTCATCGTGGCAACAGTGCTGCGCCGGACGGGTCATGGCCACCCGTACGGTGCACTGTGCCAGGCGTGCTCCGGGATTCGGGGGTGGCAAGCTTTACTGTAGCCACGCCCCGTCACATCGCCGTTATGTGGGTGCAGACTTCGAGGGTACGATCTTGACCGCTTTATGGGAGCCGGCTTCTTGGAGTCGGCCTTCTCGGAGCCGGCTCCTCGGAACCGGCCCTCCCGTGACTTTTTTCATGAAGGCTGAAGTCGGGCCACCTTCCGATAGTCGGCCTGGGAAACGGCCGACGAGGGGAAGGCGGCCCCATGTCTTGGATTCTTGAGGGCCGGATGGGCTCGTAATAATTTTTTTAGAAGAGCCAGGGGAGCCGGCTTGGCTACCCATGGTTATTTCCTCCGACATGCGCCTTCCCTCTCCCCTTCCCCCTATATATAGTGAGGGGGTGGGAGGGCAGCCATGCCCTTCCCCTGCCGCAGCCCTTCCCCTCTCCAACTCCTCCTCCTCTTCCATAGTGCTTGGCGAAGCCCTACCGGAGAACCACGAGCTCCTCCATCACCATGCTGTTGTGTTGTTGGAGTTCTCCCTCAACTTCTCCTCTCCCTTGCTGGATAAAGAAGGAGGAGACGTCCTCGGGCTATACGTGTGTTGAACGCAGAGGCGCCGTCCATTCGGTGCTAGATCGGATCTTCCGCGATTTGAATCGCCGCGAGTACGACTCCATCAACCGCATTCTTGTAATGCTTCCGCTTAGCGATCTTCAAGGGTATGAAGATGCACTCCCTCTCTCTCTCTCGTTGTTAGCATCTCCTAATTGATCTTGGTGACACGTAGGAAAATTTTGAATTATTACTACGATCCCCAACAGTGGCATCAGAGCTAGGTCTATGCGTAGATTCTTTGCACGATTAGAACACAAAGTAGTTGTGGGTGATGATTTGGTCGATTTGCTTACCGTTACTAGTCTTATCTTGATTCGGCGGCATTGTGGGATGAAGTGGCCTGGACCGGCCTTACACGTACGCTTACGTGAGACTGGTTCCACCGACAGACATGCACTTGATGCATAAGGTGGCTAGCGGGTGTCTGTCTCTCCCACTTTAGTCGGATCGGATTCGATGAAGAGGGTCCTTATGAAGGGTAAATAGAAATTGGCATATCATCGTTGTGGCTTTTGCGTAGGTAAGAAACATTCTTGCTAGAAACCCATGGCAGCCACGTAAAACATGCAACAACAATTAGAGGATGTCTAACTTGTTTTTGCAGGGTATGCTATGTGATGTGATATGGCCAAAAGGATGTGATGAATTATATATATGTGATGTATGAGATTGATCAAGTTCTTGTAATAGGATTCACGACTTGCATGTCGATGAGTATGACAACTGGCAGGAGCCATAGGAGTTGTCTTAATTTATTGTATGACATGTGTGTCAATGAAAAACGCCATGTAATTACTTTACTTTATTGCTAACCGTTAGCCATAGTAGTAGAAGTAATAGTTGGTGAGACTACTTCATGAAGACACGATGATGGAGATCATGGTGTCATGCCGGTTACGAAGGTGATCATGCTGCGCCTCGAAGATGGAGATCAAAAAGCGCAAGATGATATTGGCCATAGCATGCCACTTTATGATTTGCATGTGATGTTTATGATGTTTGCGTCTTATTTGCTTCGAACCACAGTAGCATAAATAAGATGATCCCTCAGAAAATTTCAAGTGTTTCCCCTAACTGTGCACCATTGCTGTCACAACCTAGCTAGTCATGCATTAGAGTGTTGCATCATGTTTACTCTTTCATCAGAAACTTGAAATGGGGATGACAGAACCCCCAGTCCCCTCTGAAACCAACTAGGGTTACTAAAATAATTTTTCAATGAACCTGAAATGCCCTTCTAAAATGCCCATCATTTTTGTCTTGGTTCAGAACCTCTGCCAAAAATGGTGCACATTTTCCTAGGCCATCCTAGGGTTTTTGAATTAAATCATAAATATTTGAATTTGGGCATTTAAAATAATATAAAATATTTAAATGCTCAAATATCTCCAAACTAAAATGTTTCATGTTGGAAATAATCCAACTATGGGCCAGGAATAGTTTGGTGATTTTTGAAGTTGCCTAGGTATTTTATTAAATTCAACAAAGTTGCAGATATATATTAAATAAAACAGAAACAGAAGAAAAGGGGAAAACTTACCTGGGCTCCTCCACTGTGCGGCCCAGCCAGCTGGCCGGCCCAGCCAGCAGCCGACCCAGCCCAACACTGCAGCCCTCCGTCGTCTTCCTCCCCTCGCCCCGAAGCTGCTGCGTGCTCGCGTGCGCACGGCCGCGCGGCCACCTCCTGCTTGCCGACGAGCTCCTGGCCGCGTGGACGACTCCCGCAGGCCGTCCCGATCCCCCCTGCTCTCTCTCACTCTCCCCCGGCTCTTCCTTCCTCTCCCTCGCTCTCTCTCTCACACGGCCGAACACCACCGTCGCCGCCGTTCGCCGTAGCAGCCATCTCCGGCCACCCCTCGCTCCCCCGACTAGCTCAGAAGATCCGCCACAACCCCCTCTTCCTCCCCACCGCTCCACAGCTCCCCGGAAGCCCGGCATCACCGCCACGTCGTCGTTCCCTTCTTCGGGCTCCGATCATCGTCGCCGTCGAATTCGCCGTCTCCAGCGCGTCCCCGAGCCCGCTAACCATCCCTGCAGATCCGCGGTGAGCCCCCGGATCGTTTCCCCCTTCTCCCCTGGTCTCTCCCGACCTCTAGACCCTCGCCCCACCTTGGCCGAGAGCTCCACGCCGCCGGCGATGTCGCCGTCGTGGCCACGGTCACCGTAGCACCCAACCGAGCACACTATCGTGCTCTACACCTCACTAGGATCACGCAGCACACACTAACGCCTCCCCAAACCCTCTGCAACATCGATCCCGACCGCACCCGAACTCCGGCCGCCGCAGCCGAGCTCGCCGCCGTCAACTCCGGCCACCCCGAGCCCAACCACCACCACCAATAGTCGCGGCTCAACCTCAGCAACACGTAGATGCCTTCCGCCGTCCATTTGGTTGCCGGAATGGCAAAAAGCACTTTCGCCGCCGTCTCGGACCTCGCCGGCGTCATGTCGCCGGTGGGGTTTGACTTGTCCGACCTGGGGTTTGACCCCCCAGGGTCACTGACGCGTGGGCCCTGTCGGCCAGGTGGTCAGATTAGCGCTAACTACTGTTAGTCAACCCCCCCTGACACTGACAGTGGGCCCCAGCGCCACTAATCCCTAATTAGGATTAATTTAAACCTGTTTAACCCCCCCTGTCACTGACGTGTGGCCCCCACACATCAGGTTTGACTTCAGCCAGCCGCAGATGACCACTGACGTCATGCTGACGTCATGCTGGCGCAATAATTATATTTCTGGATTTAAATTAAATCAGGAAATTCCAGAATATTATTTAAACTTCAAAAATTCATAACTTTTATTCTGTAACTCCAAATTGGACCAATTATATATGAAAAATGATCAGAAAAATCCAATCTATCCATCTGTACTATTTTCATGCATAATCAAACAAGTTAAATTGATGTTTTAAGCAGAACAAGGAAAAGCACTTAAAAAAGCCATGTTTGAGTTTGAAATTTGAATCTTTGATTCAAATTTGTTCAAACCCCTCTGGTTTTAGCTGCATTAGCCCAACACACTCATATTGCCATGTTTCATGCATGCATCATATTGTTGCACATTGTTTGGTGATGCTTGTGTATCGATGTCCTTTGCGACAGGTTCTGCCCCCGAGGAATACCGTGATTACCCTAACGAAGAACCATATCAGTGCATCGAACCATCAGGCAAGCAACCAACCATTTGATCATATCGATACAATCCCATGTTCTCGCTCCTGCTCTCTTTTACTGCATTAAGACAACGCGATTCAAACTGCTGTGTGCTACGGTAGTTGAACCCATTTCCTCTGCATGACCTGTCATTGCCACAGTAACTAGATGAAACCCACTAGCATGTGTAGGAGTTGACTGAGCCATATGTATGTGTTGTTCCTACCTTGCTATGCCTGCTATGCTTAGAGTCGTGTCAGGTCTGGTTCATCTGGGAGATGGGCTAGAGTGAAATGATTATGTCGGTAATGGGAGTGGTGTGGTGAACACGATTTGGTAAAGGTATCGATGAGAGGCCATGTAGGAGTACATGGTGGGTTGTTTCATTGAAGCCGACCTTAAGCACTGAGATCTGTATGTGTGATTTAAGAATCAGCTACTACCATGCATTGGGCCCGAAACCAATGGACCCTCTCGGCTTCTTATTCACCCTAGTTCTCCGTCCAGGAGTTGCAAGTAGTTTCTGGTGTTTGTAGCCTACTGGAGGCCGTGGACAGCGCTGACCGTAGGGGTGGGCTGTGATGCGGTAGGTACGTGGCCGGGTGTACCGAATACCCGTTAGGTATCTCGGGAACCCTGTTCACGTCGTTCGGGGCCGTATGGGAAACCTCGGCCGGACTCCCTGCGGATGGAACCTGAATAGGCGATAAACCTGGACTGGAGGCTTAGGTGATTAGGTAGGTCGTGGCCGACACCCACGTTGGGCTTCCGCTTGAAGGTTGCCGAGTACATGTCGTGTAAACGACGGTAAGTGGTGAGAGCGTGTATGAAGAAGTACACCCCTGCAGGGTTAACATGATCTATTCGAATAGCCGCGTCCGCGGTAAAGGACTACTTGGTTGCCTATACAGTTCATAGACAAGTAAATGGAAACTACTAAAAGCCTCAAGATAAGTGTGAGTGCCGAGGATGGCTCTTCCGTAGGAAGACGGAGGTGGATCCTCGGTAGTGTATTGAAGTGGTGAGTAGTGGACTCGTGTGCGCAAAACATTTCAAGCTGGAGTATCGTAGGATAGCCTAGCCAAGAGTCAAAGCTGGCTTGCTGCAATAACTCCACCAACCCTTCTTGATACTAAGCATGTATGTAGGATCTGATGTAAGTCTTGCTGAGTACCTTTGTACTCATGTTGCTATAATCTACATTTTTACAGAAGACGCTGCAACCCCTTCTGATGGGTTCTATGTAGACGTTGACATCAACGAGTAGGCTAAAGACCCAGGCGGTGACCCTGAGCTTGTGATGGACCACGTAGTATAGCTAGGCTTTCCAAGCCTCTTTTATTTTACTAGTTGTCTGTACCCAGACAATGTACTTCCGCTGCTGGTTTGTATGACTGTATGACTTGTATGTTGGGTCGTGAGACCCGTACCTTTGTGTATGTTATGTATGGCTCCCTGAGCCTTAAATAAAGTACTTGTCTCATAGAGTCATGTTGTGATGCTTCGTTGTATTTGCACATATCGAGCATATTGTGTGAATGATTGAAATGCTTGGTATGTGTGGGATCTGGCTATCTAGTTGTTTATCTTTAGTAGCCTCTCTTACCGGGAAATGTCTCCTAGTGTTACCGCTGAGCCATGGTAGCTTGCTACTGCTCTGGAACACTTAGGCTGGCCGGCATGTGTCCTTCTTCGTTCATGTGTCTGTCCCTTCGGGGAAATGTCACGCTTTGAGTACCGGAGTCCTGTTAGCCCGCTACAGCCCGGTTTACCGGAGTCCTGCTAGCCCAGTGCTACAGCCCGGACCCATTTGCTGATGACCGACACGTTCGGAGCTGGGTCATGGATGCCTGTCCCTGTAAGTCTGTGCCACTTTGGGTTTACGACTAGTCATGTCAGCTCGGGCTCTTTATCATATGGATGCTAGCGACATTATCATATACGTGAGCCAAAAGGCGCAAACGGTCCCGGGCAAAGGTAAGGCGACACCCGTGGGAATACCGTGCGTGAGGCCGCAAAGTGATATGAGGTGTTACCAGCTAGATCGATGTGACATCGAGTCGGGGTCCTGACAATTGCAAAGGATCATTGTTTCAAAGCACCACATGATGATCGGGTGTGATAGATTCTTACATTCGCATACAATGGGTGTAAGCCAGATTTACACATGCGAAACACTTAGGTTGACTTGACGAGCCTAGCATGTACAGACATGCCCTCGGAACACAAGAGACCGAAAGGTCGAACATGAGTCGTATAGTAGATGCGATCAACATGGAGATGTTCACCGTTGATGACTAGTTTGTCTCACGTGATGATCGGACACGGCCTAGTCGATTCGGATCATGTATCACTTAGATGAATGGAGGGATATCTATCTAAGTGGGAGTTCATTAATAATTTGATTAGATGAACTTAATTGTCATGAACTTAGTCTAAATTTGTCTTTACAATCTATCATGTAGATCCAATGGCCCACGCCAATGTTGCCCTCAACTTCAACGCGTTCCTAGAGAAAACCAAGATGAAAGACGATGGTAGAAACTATACGGATTGGGTCCATAACTTGAGGATCATCCTCATAGCTGCCAAGAAAAGCATATGTCCTTGAAGACCACTAGGTGAAACACCCATTTTCCCAGCAACTCAAGACGTTATGAATGGCTGGCAGTCGTGTAGTGATGATTACTCCCTGGTTCAGTGCGGCATGCTTGACAGCTTAGAATCGGGGCTCCAAAAGTGTTTTGAGCAGCACGGAGCATATGAGATGTTCCAAGAGCTGAAAATGGTTTTCCAAGCTCATGCCCGAGTCGAGAGATATGAAGTCTATGACAAGTTCTACAGTTGTTGGAGGAAAACAGTTCTGTCAGTGAGCATATACTCAAAATGTCTGGGTTGCACAACTACTTGTCTCAACTGGGAGTTAATCTTCCAGATGACTCGGTCATTGATAGGATCCTCCAGTCGCTTCCACCTAGCTACAAGAGCTTTGTGATGAACTACAATATGCAAGGGATGGAGAAGTCCATTCCTGAGTTATATTCAATGCTGAAATCAGCGGAGGTGGAAATCAGGAAGGAACATCAACTGTTGATGGTGAATAAGACCACTAGTTTCAAGAAAGGCAAGGGTAAGAAGAACTTCAAGAAGGACAGCAAGGGAATTGCCGCACCCGGTAAGCCAGTTGCCGGGAAGAAGCCAAAGAATGGACCCAAGACTGAGACTGGGTGCTTTGTTTGTAAGGGAAATGGTCACTGGAAGCGGAACTGCACCAAGTACTTAGCGAGTAAGAAGGCCGGCAACACCAAAGGTATATATTATATACATGTTATTGATGTGTACCTTACCTGCACTCGTAGTAGATCCTGGGTATTTGATACCGATGCAGTTTCTCATATTTGAAACTCAAAACAGGAGTTGTGGAATAAGCGGAGACTGGCAAAGGACAAGGTGATGATGCGCGTTGGAAATGGTTCCAAGGTCGATGTGATCACCGTCGGCATGCTGCCTGTCGTGGTTTTGTCACGGCAGATGTCCTTGTGAAAGGACTTAGTCGTGGAGCCATCACTACGGGTTAGCTTAAAGGGGTTAAGCCAAACAAGGGACACGAGAGTTTTATACTAGTTCGGCCCCTTCGATGAAGGTAAAAGCCTACGTCTAGTTGTGATGGAATTGCTGGGGTTTCGATGACCAGGGAGCGAATCCGCTTTGCCTGGATCTCAAGTTGTTGTCTGTTGTCCCTAAACCGCTGTCGGGTCGTCCCTTTATATACATAGGTCGACGCCCGTTGGTTTACAGAGTCCCGAGGACGGATCATAAACGTGTCCGGCTCGGTCTCTATTCCTTCTAACTTACAATACAAGTTACATATTCATGTCGGTTTATATCTACAGGCCTTAACCCGCCTTTGGGCCTTGGGCCTTCGTAAAGCACCACCATCCTTACATCTTTATGGGCTTCTAATCTTGATAGAGTTAACCCGGCTACTTCTGGCCGGTTTACGTCCAGTAGTAATATCCCCAACATTAGGCCCCAGATTGATTTGAACTTGTTCATGTCAATCTTCAACACTTAGAAAAATTCTTGTCCTGGCACCTTCGCATGGATCTTGTAAACCGTCGTGATGTCATCCTTCAGATCCGTAGTAAACCGCCGTGATGTCACCTATTCGTTGAAGTTGAAGATGCCCTTCATTAATGAGTATCCAACCATTGAGGCGACAACCTTATTAAATATCCATTTTTTAGCTCCTCGATTCTCGCGCCTGTCGCTTATCTGTTCGCCCTATAAATAAGGCTGAGACCCCCCCCCCTTTTCTGTTTCCTCCGCTACCTCTTCATCTCTTCTTCCTCCTCACAATGTCCTTGCGCCCAAACACCGCCGCCGCCGTCAAGCTTCGCCTCTGCCTCATCCTTGGCCGATGCATCGACCTGAATGCTCCAGAGAACCGCGGCACACCTCCGCTACCTTAACATCTTCGGTAAGTTTTCCTCCTTTTCTTCATAGATCCACTTTAGGGTTTTCATGTTCATTGGAGTTCATCGCAGCTCCAGTGGTGTTCTTCTCTTTTCTTCCCAGTAGCATAAAAAACTAGCTAGATCTACTAGCTCTTCATGCAACTTAGTTCTTATCTGAACCTGACCATCCCCTTCGTATAGAAGAAAACTCATCTGAACCTAATGAACTGATATCTGTAACTTAGTTCTTGAATATATTCTCATTTTCTGTCACCCCTCTTGAAAAGATCTGGTCTTAACCGATGGCTGTGATAACGTCGGAGATCTTGTTGATAAATCGCCGAACGTGCTGCTGCTAAATCACGCTCCTCATCTAACAGGTCCAGTGAGTCCTGACGTGCTTTCTCATTCTCAGCTTCAACATAAGCCGCCACCCGGGGTGAGTCATGACGGATGTCACTAGGAAGAACCGCCTTTGCTCCATAAACCATGAAGAAAGGCATGTAACTCGTCGATCTGTTTGGTGTGGTGTTGATACTCCATAACACAAAAGGTAACTCCTCCACCCAACAACCCGGCGTCTACTTTAAAGGAACCATAAGCCGGGGTTTGATTCCTCTCAAGATCTCTTGATTTGCCCTTTCTGCTTGACCATTAGATTGAGGGTGAGCCACTGATGACACATCAAGCCGGATGTGCTCTCGTTGACAAAATTCCTCCATAACACCCTTGGATAGATTAGTACCATTATCAGTTATAATGCTATGTGGAAAGCCAAACCAGAATATCACCTTTTTGATGAATTGGACCGCCGTGGTTGCATCACACTTATTGACTGGCTCTGCGTCTACCCATTTGGTAAACTTATGAACCGCCACCAACAGGTGGGTCTTTTTATCCTTGGACCTCTTAAAGGGTCCAACCATATCTAGCCCCCAAGTTGCAAATGGTCAAGTTATTGGAATCGTTCTCAACTCTTGAGCCGGAACATGAGCGCGGCATGCAAATTTCTGACAGCCGTCACACCTTTTTACTAAATCCTCAGCATCAGCATGAGCCGTCAACCAATAGAAGCCATGACGAAAAGCCTTATCCACCAAGGATTTTGAACCGGCGTGGTGACCACAATCTCGTTCGTGGATTTCTTGCAAAATCTCACAACCCTCTTGAGGAGACACACAACACTGAATTGCTCCTGTGACGCTGTAACGATGTAGCTCCCAGTTGATAATGGTCATTGACTTGGATCACCGGATTATTTGCCAGACCAAGGTTTCAACATCCGGTAACTCTCCCCGGTTCATGTAAGCCAGGTACGGGACTGTCCAATCCGGTATAACATGCAAAGCCGCTACCAACTGGGCCTCCGGGTCAGGAATAGCCAACTTCTCCTCTATGGGTAGCTTGACCGACGGATTATGAAGTACGTCGAGGAAGACATTAGGTGGCACCGGTTTACGCTGAGAGCCTAGACGACTTAAAGCGTCCGCCGCTTCATTCTTTCACCGGTCTATATGGTCAACTTGATAACCCTTGAAGTGACCAGCTACTATGTCTACCTCTCGTCGATATGTAGCCATGAGTGGATCCTTAGAATCCCAAGTGCCAGATACCTGCTGAGCCACCAGGTCCGAGTCACCGAAGCATTTAACTCGGCTTAAATTCATATCTTTAGCCATCCGAAGGCCATGGAGCAAGGCCTCATACTCAGCTGCATTGTTAGTACAAGGGAACATTAAGCTGACAACATAACAAAACTTGTCAGCTCGTGGGGAAGTTAATATGACTCCAGCTCATGAGCCCTCCAATTGCCTGGACCCATCAAAGTGAATAGTCCAATAAGTGTTGTCTGTCTTTTCCTCTGGTGCCTGCAACTCTGTCCAATCATTGATGAAGTCCACAAGTGCTTGAGATTTGATCGTTGTACGAGGTGTATATTTGAGCCCCTGAGGTCCAAGCTCAATAGCCCACTTGGTAATCCGGCCAGTCGCCTCTCTGTTTTGGATGATATCTCCCAGAGGGGCTAAACTAACCACTATGATAGGATGACCTTGAAAATAATGTTTAAGCTTCCGGCTTGCCATGAAAACTCCATACACCAACTTCTGCCAATGTGGGTACCTCTGCTTTGATTCAATAAGCACCTCACTGATGTAATAAACCGGCCGTTGAACCGGATACTCCTTTTCGGCCTTCTTGCGCTCTACCACAATAGACACACTAACAGCCCGGACGTTAGCAGCCACATACAGCAATAAGGGCTCTTTATCAACCGAAGCCGCAAGGACGGGTGGCTCGGCCAATTGTCTCTTCAAATCCTCAAATGCCTTATCAGCCGCGTCACTCCAGACAAAATCATCCATTTTCTTTAGCATCTAATACAAAGGAATAGCCTTCTCCCCAAGGTGGCTGATAAACTGCCTTAGAGCTGCAATCCGGCCTGCCAAACATTGAACATCATTGATACACGCTGGTTTAGCCAGGGACGTGATAGCTGAACTTTTTTCCGGGTTAGCCTCAATGTCTCTGTTGGACACCAGAAAACCCAAGAGCTTGCCTGCCGGAACACCAAAGACACATTTAGCCGGATTAAGCATCATCTTATAGACCCGGAGGTTGTCAAAAGTCTCTCTCAAGTCATCTATCAATGTTTCCCTCCTTCCTAGACTTTACCACAATATCATCCGCATAAGCGTGGACATTGCGCCCAATCTGTTTATGAAGACAATTCTGAACACAGCGCTGATAAGTCGCCTAGGCACTCTTGAGCCCGAAAGGCATAGACACATAGCAGAAGGCTCCAAAGGGAGTTCTGAAAGCTGTCTTCTCCTGGTCCTTAACTGCCATTTTGATCTGATGATAACCAGAATAAGCATCCGGAAAACACAAACGGTCACAACTCACCGTAGCATCAATAATCTGATCAAATGCGAGAGAGCAAATGGATCAGCTGGACAGGCTTTGTTCAAGTCTGTGTAATCCACACACATACGCCAAGTGACTTTTTCTTAAGTACCAACACCGGATTAGCCAGCCACTCCGGGTGAAAGACCTCCACGATAAACCCTGCGGCCAACAGCCAAGCTACCTCCTCACCAATAGCCTTACGCCTTTCTTCGTTGAAGCGGCGGAGAAACTGCCTGACCGGTTTAAACTTAGGGTCTATATTAAGTGTGTGGTCAGCGAGTTCCCTTGGTACACCTGTCATGTCAGAAGGCTTCCATGCGAAGATGTCCCAGTTCTCACGGATAAACTCGATGAGCGTGCTTTCCTATTTGGGATCCAGGTTAGCGCTGATGTTGAACTGCTTGGATGAATTGCCAGGAACAAAATCAACCATCTTAGTGTCTGTAGCCGATTTAAACTTCAACGCCGGATCATGTTCCGTAGTTGGTTTTTTCAGAGAAGTCATGTCCGCCGGATCAACATTGTCCTTGTAAAACTTCAGCTCTTCTATGGCACAAACCGACTCACCATAAGCCGCATCACCCTCTTCGCATTCCAAAGCGATCTTCCTGCTCCCATGTACCGTGATGGTCCCCTTGTGACCCGGCATCTTAAGTTGTAGATAAACATAACATGGCCTCGCCATAAACTTGGCATAAGCCGGTCGTCTGAACAGGGCATGATACGGACTCTTGATTTTCACCACCTCAAAAGTCAAAGTTTCTAACCTTGAATCATGATCATCTCCAAAAGCCACCTCTAGGGCTATCTTGCCCACTGGATACGCTGATTTACCAGGCACCACACCATGAAAGACGGTGTTCGACGGCTTAAGATTCTTATCTGTCAATCCCATACGGCGGAAGGTATCATAGTAAAGGATATTGATACTGCTTCCCCCATCCATAAGCACCTTGGTGAACTTATACCCCCCAACTTGAGGTGCCACCACTAAGGCCAGATGACCTGGATTATCAACCCGGAGTGGGTGATCCTCTCGACTCCATAAAATTGGTTGTTTAGACCAGCGCAAATACTGAGGCACTGTCGGCACTGTCGGTTCAACAGAGTTCACGGCCCTTTTGTGAAGCTTCTGATCACGCTCACACAAGCTAGTAATGAAGACATGATACTACCCACTATTCAACTGCTTTGGATTGCTTTGATAACCCGACTCCTGCTACTGCTGATTCCCCTGATGGTTATAACCTCCCTGATTGCCCTGATTACCTTGATTGCCATGTCCGGTCTGATGGCCTTGGAATCCTGAACCGGAGTTGCCGCCTCCATAACCCGGCCCATGAAAACCGCCTCCTGACCCGCCGGACGGGCCATTGTCGTATTGGAACATATTGGAATTTTTGAACTCTCGCATGATGAAGCAATCCTTCCAAAGATGCGAAGCTGGCTTCTCCTTCGATCCATGCTTTGGACAAGGTTGATTTAACAGGCGCTCCAGATTGGGGCCTGACCCTCTGCCCCTCTGGGCGGTTTGCCCTTACGACGCTGACCGTTATCCTGAGCATTGGTGTTAGCCACAAAGTCCAAACTATTGTCTGCCTTGCGCTTACCATTGTTCCCATGACCTGTCGGGTTGTGCTGCTGCCCCTTGGCATTGTTGTTCTTTTTCCCCTTCCCCTTTTTGTCATCCTCAGACTCAGGGTCTTTGGTACTATCTGAATCGGCATATTTCACCAGAGCAGCCATAAGAGTTGACATGTCATTGCAGTGACATTTGAGCCTTCCCAACTTCAGTTTTAATGGCATAAACCGGCAATTGCCTTCCAATGTCAAAACTACTGTATCCGCATTGATGCGGTCTGACGAATGCAGAATAGCCGAGACTCATTTCACCCAATGGGTTGTAGATTCCCCATCCTCTTGAACACAAGCGGCCAGGTCCACAATCGACATAGGCTGCTTACAAGTATCCTTAAAATTCTGGATAAACCGGATTTTTAACTCGACCCATGACCCGACGGAGTTAGCCGGTAAGCTCTTTAACCAAGTACGAGTTGTTCCTTCCAACATCATGGTGAAATACTTAGCACACACCGCTTCATCCACATCCAGCATCTCCATTGCCATCTCATAACTCTCAACCCATGATTCAGGGGGTAAATCGGCAATGTAATTGGGCACCTTGCGAGGGCCTTTTAAATCCTTGGGTAGTCGTAAATTGCGCAAGGCTGGGGTGAGGCAGGGCACCCCCAAAGAGCTGAAGACCACACCTGGCTCCACTGAGGTGGTTGGACGAACTGGAGTAGGCTGACGAGCTGCGTGCTGAGCTGCTAACTCGGCCTTTCGACGTGCTCGGCCATGATCCACCACATCTTGTGCATTGGCACCACCACCTGACGGGTTACGGTGCCGCGCACTGCTTGACACAGCCGGCTCCTCAATATGCCTGTTGTAGCTCCGGCTTGGACGGGGGGTGGAATGGATCCTCTCGCGACTATGCGAATAAGCCTGCTACTGGGTCAATCGCCACCGGTGATTCGCCATCAATTGGGAGGGCTGCCAATCGTGAAGCGGCGGCCACAATGTATCCAACGGGTTGGAGTAATGCCCCAGGGGCGTCGGAACGTACTGCGGCACAATGTTGTTCTGACGAGGCGGGTTCATCGTGCGCGGCTGAACTGGCACTCCTGTTACCGGTGCCTCAGTCCAGTTTACCACCGGCTGGTTGCCGGTTCCTGCTCCTGGCGTGTTGAAGAGATTTCTTGGCTCAAAACCCAGCGGGAGGTGCGACCGGTATCTCCTCCTCATGACATCATCTGAGGCACTCTGATCTAGCCTAAGCCGGTAGGCCTGAGCTTCTAACTCGGCCCGTTCTGTAGCCATCCTGGCGTTCTCTGCTGCCAGGTCCGCTTTAGCCTGAGTTATCTGATCCATCACCTTTGCAATCTCCGTGTTGTGCTGATCCCGGTTTGCCGCGTCCACCTCCGCTGCTAGTAACATTGCTAAAGTGTCGAGCAGATCAGACAAAACTTGAGTCGGAGGCGGTGCAGAGCCCCCTACTCATGCTGGCGTTGTTGTTGCTGAACCAGAGATCACTGCCGCGGCGGTAGAAGAGTGTTGCACTGGTTGTGTACCGGCCATGAAGACCGCGACCCGGCTTGGTAGATCGAGGGGGTCCAGAATATTGTTTCCATCGGAACCTCCACTAATCCGGCCGTGCTGCAGCTGATATAGTCACTCTGTCTCTCCGGTTGAAGACTCGTCGTCAGAACAGACAACGGTTTCTCCATCAGAAGCCGGTCCATCCCCATATTCCGCTCCATGGATGACACCTACGAAGACATGTTTTACGGCAGGCTGAACCGGGGCAGAGCTTGCATGCTGAGCCGTCTTGATGGTGTCGGTGCAGATGTCCGGCTCAGGGCCCGGTTCACCGATCCTGCCGATGAAGACGTGAATCCCACCAAAGGGGACCCGGCACCCGTATTCAATTGAACCGGCCTCGGGACCCCATCCTGCATCGTAGATGTAGAGCTTGCCATGACGACTCTTAGTCATCCGGCCCACAGCGTATCCCTTGAGTCCTTCGAAGCTGCCCTTCAAGAACTCGAAACCATCGTGCGATAGCCCCACGGTGGGCGCCAACTGTCGTGGTTTCGTCACGGCAGATGTCCTTGTGAAAGGACTTAGTCGTGGATCCATTGCTACGGGTTAGCTTAAAGGGGTTAAACCGGACAAGGGACATGAGAATTTTATACTAGTTCGGCCCCTTCGATGAAGGTAAAAGCCTACGTCTAGTTGTGATGGAATTGTTGGGGTTTCAATGACCAGGGAGTGAATCCGCTTTGCCAGGATCTCGAGTTGTTGTCTGTTGTCCCTAAACCACCGCCGGGTCGTCCCTTTATATACATAGGTCAACGCCCGTTGGTTTATAGAGTCCCGAGGCTGGATCATAAACGTGTCCGGCTCGGTCTCTATCCCTTCTAACTTACAATACAAGTTACATATTCATGTGGTTTATATCTATAGGCCTTAACCCGCCTTTGGGCCTTGGGCCTTCATAAAGCACCACCATCCTTACGTCTTTATGGGCTTCTAATGTTCATAGAGTTAACCCGGCTACTTCTGGCCAGTTTACGTCCAGTAGTAATATCCCCAACACTGCCTCTACATCTATCTTCGGGATTAGTTTTAGACCTCAATAATTGTGATTTAGTACCAACTTTGAGCATGAACATTGTATCAGGATCTCGTTTAATGTGAGATGGCTACTCATTTAAATCCGAGAATAATGGTTGTTCTATTTATATGAGAGATGTGTTTTATGGTCATGCCCCACTGGTCAATGGTTTATTTTTATTGAATCTCGAACGTGATGTTACACATATTCACAGTATGGATGCCAAAAGATGTAAGGTTGGTAATGATAGTCCCACATACTTTTGGCACTGCCGCCTTGGTCACATTGGTGTCAAACGCATGAAGAAACTCCATGCAGATGGACTTTTGGATTCTCTTGATTATGAATCATTTGACACGTGCGAACCATGCCTCATGGGAAAAATGACCAAGACTCCGTTCTCCGGAACAATGGAGCGAGCAACCAATTTATTGGAAATCATACATACTGATGTGTGCGGTCCAATGAGTGTTGAGGCTCGCTCTCGGTGTCAAAACCGGCGGATCTCGGGTAGGGGTCCCGAACTGTGCGTCTAGGCAGATGGTAACAGGAGGAAGGGGACACGATGTTTTACCCAGGTTCGGGCCCTCTTGATGGAGGTAATACCCTATGTCCTGCTTGATTGTTCTTGATAATATGAGAAGTACAAGATTTGATCTACCATGAGATCGAAGTGGCTAAACCCTAGAAGCTAGCCTATGGTATGATTGTTGTTGTAGATCCTACGGACTAAACCCTCCGGTTTATATAGACACCGGAGGGGGCTAGGGTTACACAAGGTCGGTTACAAGGAAGGAGATCTATATATCCGTATTGCCAAGCTTGCCTTCCACGCCAAGGAGAGTCCCATCCGGACACGGGATGAAGTCTTCAATCTTGTATCTTCATAGTCTAATAGTCCGGCCAAAGGATATAATCTGGCTGTCCCAATACCCCCTAATCCAGGACTCCCTCAGTAGCCCCTGAACCAGGCTTCAATGACGATGAGTCCGGTGCACAGATTGTCTTCGACATTGCAAGGCAGGTTCCTCCTCCGAATACTTCATAGAAGATTTTGAACACGAGGATCGTGTCCGGCTCTGCAAAATAAGTTCCACATACAACCATAGAGAGAATAATATTTCCACAAATCTAATCTGCCGACGCATTCCGCAGTGTGATACCACACCACAGCTAGGTCACCATTCGAATCGTTTTTCACAACCAACCTCAGCGTGTTTCGCGAAGCGGTTTCCTTGGCACGTCTTGTCGAAGCAGAGATCGTGTCCCCTTATTACGGGATTCCCATCAATATGGATGTGGGTAACCCAACCGCGCCATCAATTACGGTTCTTGGGGGATAAGTGAGTTTTACCAGGCTGGTGGGGGCGCATAGTTTCATCCGCCCTTATAAAGGGATAAGGGTTCACCTTTTTCTACCCACGCCTTCTTCCTCCTTGCTCATCCATTTTCGTGCACACGAGCTCCAGCGCCAAAGTCCACATCCTTCTCCTCAACCCTCTCCAAACATGTCCGAAGCGGGAGGCAAGTGGATGGTCTCCTCCATTACGGAGGAAGACATCAAAAAGCTGCGCGGGGCTAGATACTTAGCCGCGGATATTGCGCACCGGCTGCCAGCCATGGGGCAGATCGTCCCTACCCCGGAACCTTGAAAGGGTGGTTTTCCTCACCCACTTCGTCCGCGGACTGGGGTTTCCCCTTCATCCATTCGTCCGCGGCCTTATGTTCTATTATGGGCTGGACTTCCATGATCTGGCCCCAAATTTTATCCTCAACATTTCGGCGTTCATCGTCGTGTGCGAGGCTTTCCTCCGCATCCGGCCCCACTTCGGCCTGTGGCTGAAGACCTTCAATGTCAAACCGAAGGTAGTAGGCGGCCAACAAGTGGAATGCGGCGGAGCCATGGTGCAAAAAATGCCCAACATTACATGGCTCGAGGGCTCCTACGTGGAGACCATAAAGGGGTGGCAATCGGGGTGGTTCTACATC
Source organism: Triticum aestivum (assembly GCF_018294505.1). Lineage (NCBI taxonomy): Eukaryota > Viridiplantae > Streptophyta > Magnoliopsida > Poales > Poaceae > Triticum > Triticum aestivum. The sequence continues at coordinate 191,959,567 of NC_057794.1, forward strand.
ACCGAGCCCCGTGACACCAACTGGGTGGCGGCCCTCGAGTTTCGATCCGGAATCCCCACGCGGCTCACTTCCTGGAAGGAGAAGGGCATGTCCTGGGGTTCATTGGTGGAGCTGGACGGACTCCAGAAGTGTATCCGGAACATGATAGGCAAGAAACTCAAGCTTGTTAACATAGTCCAAGTCATGCTCTTCCGCCGGATCCTCCCGTGTCAACAACGGGCTTTCAACTTCTGGGAGTTCGACCCAGCCCAGCACCAGACTCTGCGCGAGCTCTTCGACACGACGCATAAGGACGTCTGGAAGGTGTTGTTCAAGGGCGCCGAGGTCCCCCCTCCCCTTACCGAGGACCGCGGGCTAAGCGCGGCGCGCCCTGCGAATCCGGTAAGTTATGTACATCTTGTACGGTATTTATTTTCCATAATTTAACCATGTGCGGGGTCTGAGCTCCCATGCCTTTGACAGGACTGGGTGGAGACATCGGAGCAGATTGACTGCCTGGCCCCTCTGCCCGAAGACCCTGTAGACGCTCTCCTGACGGAGATGCGGACCCCGGCTCCTTACGGGGTGCCGGAGAAGAAGATCAAGAAGAAGGCCACGGGAACCCGAAAGAGTTCTCGGTGCCAGGTGGTATCGGACTCATCGTCCGATAACTCTGAGACGCACTCCTCCCGTGAAAACGAGGAGGAGGGAGATGAAGATTCTCCCCCTCTAGCCGGGGGAGATAAGAAAAGGAAGGCTGCCCCAACCGGGGAGGCCGAAGGGTCCAAGAAGGGAAGGACTCTCCTTCCGGACTGTTCCACCACCGCCGCCGACAGCGTAGACGAGTGGTTGCTCAAGGCCAAGCCCCCGGTGAATTCATAAGTATTCGGATGCCAGAGTAACTCATAGCATACTTTTATTGCACTGCTTCTCCTAACATCGAATATGATCATGCAGTCCGCCCCGGGCCTGCATCGACGTATCCTCGTCGGACGGTTCCTTGGACTCGTCGGATACGAATAGCGAGTCACTTCCAACCGCCTCCTCTCCTCGCCCTATGGACAATGTCGAGGTATTGTCTCAAGGGGCACCGAGCCGGGGGGAGATAGCCCTGGAGGCGCCTCAAGGCGACCTTCCGGACTCCAGGCGCAAAGGGAGCAAGACTCCCAAGGGCTCCAAGTTCGGCCCTCGGCCGAACACCGTGCCGGAACCTCCAGTGGTTCTGGACTCCGGCAGGCGGCCCCCTTCCAAGAGGGGCAAGCCGCCCGTGCCGGTGACCTCTGTCCATCCAGAGGCACCAGACAACCTGCTGGGGGTGCTTCGCGGCGCTTCCATCGATGAAGAGCACCGCACTATTATGAGTGTGGTGATCAAGAAGGTCCAGTCCGCCAAGAGCGGACTGACTGAAGCCTGTGCCAGCCTTCTAACAGGCTTTGAGGTAAGTGTTTAAAATATAGGAAAATATTACCGCATAGACAGTAGCCCCTGATGCTCTGTTTGGTGTTCACAAAGAAAAGCCGAATAGAGGATAAAATAATATCTGCAGGAGTCTAATATAAGTATGTCAGTATGCGTATGCAGGATTCGCTGCTAACCTCTGTCGCACTGACTGCGGAGGTCGCCGCACTGAAGCAGAACCTTGAGCAGTCCGAGAAAGATCTCGGCCTTGCCAAGAAGCAGCTTGAGGAGAACAAAGGTAAGTAATACCTTGTCTATATACATAAAAAAAAGATGCGGTTGCAAAATGATAGGATCATCATGGATGTGCCAGGGGCCCTGGCCGAAGTGGTGACCCTGAAGCAAGCATTGTCTGAGGCCGAAAACAAAGCGGCCAAGGAGCATTCCGAGCAGGAAAAACAAGAGGCACGGGTGGTGGAGGTGCAGCAAGAGCTCTAGGCTCTCGTGAAGAAGCATGAGACTTTGAAGCTTGACTCGAAGACGCGAGAGTCTGAGCTTGCCGCGGCCCTCGAGGGCACAAAGCATGCCAAGGCTGAAGCCCAAAAGGCCCTCCAGGAAATGGAGGTGATGAGGAAGATAGCGGCGGGTAGGGCATTCATTATGCAAAGCAAGCATGTGAAAGTAAATTACTTGTTACTTACCCGAGTCCGGAGCTCTCCAGGAGCATTCGCAGATTTGCCTCGCAGCGTGTCAGATGCCACAAAGTACTACTAGGCCGAGGAGGGAAGCTCGGCGAAGAAGTTGTTCTGGTCTCAGTATACTGGGACCGAACACCCGATGCCTGTGAGCGACCAGCTGAAGCAACTGGTCGAGCTGCACAAGGCGGCCGAACAGGCCATGAGGGGCCTTATAGTCTGGATGTGGCCTAGCGACTCCCTTCCCAACAGCTACTTCGGCCTGGTAAGGCGGCTTGTGGATGCCTGCCCACGGCTGGAAGTCATAAAGCGGTCCGTCTGCATCGAAGGTGCATGCCGGGCTTTTGCCCGTGCGAAGGTGCACTGGGCCAAGATGGATGCCGAGAAGCTGGTGAAGGGGAGCCGCCGCAGGGCAAGGAGCATCGCCACCCTAAAATGTATTATGAGGGTGTCCTGAAGGGTGCCCGTCTTGTGGCGGACGAGTGTGCGAAGGATGTAATTTTTGAATGAACTTGCTCGTGTGATCCTGTATTATGAAAACTTGTTCATATGCGCTATGCAACGCTTTTTTGAATTTAAAATATTACCTTCTGTGTGGCTGTTTATCAAATCTGAGAGATGGCCAGTCGTCGGCTTCTGCCCCCATGCCACGAGTGCTGCGGTGTTCGGGATAAATTTGAGCACTCTTTTTCCCATTGTTGGGTCCTTCGAGGGAGGTGCTCAGCACAACGAACAAGGCAATCGGACTATAATGCTTTATCACTCTCACTTAGCCATAGAAGTCTACAATTTTAAATTTTGGCGAAGCCCCTGGTATTCAGAAGGCCGAATTCGTGGCGCTATACACGCCTAAGCCGGACAAAGCCGACTCCTCTCCCTAAGCGGCATAAGTCTTTAGGGACTCGAGACCTCTCGAATAGCAACCAGCTCTCGCCTTATCATGACAGTCAGTCTTAGCTTTCTCTACTGAGGTGCTTGCCCAAATGAACCGGGGCACAATCGCAGTAGTTCTCCCAGTGCTACCTTAGCCGATATAGCGGAACGTAAGGTACCAAAACTTGGGAGCCGGGCAAACCCAACTATTGACCCAAGACATGATTCGGAGCTGATGCATATAATGATATAAGTTCGGGGTGCCGCACTGTTGAAAGTGTTCGGACTTCTCACGTCGTATTGTGGAGTACGCTTAAGCCCCTGGCGTATTGGCCGTACTAGAGTGCACGGGTGCTGAATGTCATGAATGAACATATATATTAAAAAATAATAGAGAATGCGGTAATAGTCTAGTGCTATGCATTTTTTATTCAAAAAGGTGCGTCGAAGCAGAATGATACAAGTAGTGTGATAAGCAAAAAGTAGGACTATTTGACATGTCCACTCCAAGGGCAAGCTGAGGAATGGTATTTAAAGCAGATATTTTACTCGTTATCAGAGACCACCTGAGAGTTCCATGGTGCGACATAGCTTTCTGCCTCCTTGGTTGTTGTATCGTGTGTCCGGAAATCGTACTGCCGAACCGGGTTTCCAGAGGGTAAAGTCCTGAAAGAGAGAAAAAATAACAAAGCGGGAAGCCCCTAGTGCGGTTGAGCCACGTTTTGGGGCGTGCCCTAGTCGTGCCCCCCCACCTATGCCCATGGTATTTTCAATGCGTAATTATGTATGCGTGGAATGGATTTCTCCGTTTGGCTGGGACTGGGGTGGGGGCGCATTGCTATGCGAGCTCAGAACGTGCCAGGCGGTCTTGTTGCAGATTACTCCAGGCGCACTTGACGGTGTCCGGGTGTTTAATCACCGAACTGGTGGATTGCCTGAAGAGGCTGCTTTGTGCTTCTGCTGCGAGGGCCGCAGTGTGCTCCTCCATGCGGAGAGAGTGCTCTGTGTTTCCATTGACTATGATGACCCCGAGGTCCTGGCATCTTGAGCTTGAGGTATGCGTAATGTGGTACCGCATTGAATCTCGCAAATGTGGTTCGCCGGAGCAGTGCATGATAGCCACTGCGGAACGGGACTATATCGAAGATTAACTCCTCGCTTAGGAAGTTATCCGGGGATCCGAAGACCACTTCCAGTGTGACTGAGCCTGTGCAATGGGCCTCTACACCTGGTATGACACCTTTGAAGGTTGTTTTTGTGGGTTTGATCCTTGAGGGGTCTATACCCATTTTGCGCATTGTGTCCTGATAAAGCGGGTTCAGGCTGCTACCGCCGTCCATAAGGACTCGAGTGAGGTGAAATCCGTCGATGATTGGGTCTAGGACCAGTGCGGCGAATCCACCATGATGGATACTAGTGGGGTGGTCCCTGCGATCGAAGGTGGTCGGATAGGAGGACCATGGGTTGAACTTTGGGGCGACTGGCTCCAACGCATATACGTCCATTAGTGCACGCTTCCGCTCCCTCTTTGGGATGTGGGTTGCGTATATCATGTTCACCGTCCGCACTTGTGGGGGGAACCTCTTCTGTCCTCCGGTGTTCAGCGGCCGGGGCTCCTCCTCGTCATCGTTATGTAACCCCTTATCTTTGTTTTTGGCATTTAACTTGCCTACCTGCTTGAACACCCAACATTCCCTGTTGGTGTGGTTGGCTGGCTTGTCGGAGGTGTCGTGTATTTGACACGAGCGATCGAGTATACGGTCCAAACTGGACGGGCCCGGAGTACTTCTTTTGAATGGCTTTTTCCGCTGACCGGGTTTAGAGCCTCTGAATCCGGCATTGACTGTCGTATCCTCGGTATTGTCACTGTTGATGCAGCACTTGTGTTTGTTGCGACGTGGCCTGCCATTGCTATCCTTGGTATCCGAAGTACCATGGTTCTTTGATATATTATTGTTGCGAGCCAGCCAGCTGTCCTCTCCCGCGCAAAAGCGGGTCATGAGTATCGTGAGGGCTGCCATAGATTTCAGCTTTTCCTGGCCAAGGTGCCGGGCGAGCCACTCGTCGCGGATGTTGTGCTTAAAAGATGCTCGGGCCTCTGCATTCAGACAGTCGACGATTTGATTTTTCTTTGTCAGGAACCGTGTCTAGAATTTCCTGGCCGATTCCTCTGGCTGCTGAATTATGTGGCTCAAGTCATCGGCATCTGGTGGTCGCACAGAAGTGCCCTGGAAGTTGTCGAGGAATGCGGCTCCCAGATCTTCCCAACAGCCAATGGATTCTGCTGGCGGGCTGTTGAGCCAATGCCGAGCTGGTCCTTTAAGTTTGAGTGGGAGGTATTTGATGGCGTGTAGATCGTCACCGCGGGCCATGTGGATGTGCATGAGGAAGTCCTCGATCCATACCACGGGATCTGTTGTACCGTCGTATGATTCGATATTTACGGGTTTGAAACCCTCTAGGATTTGGTGATCCATTACTTTGTTTGTGAAGCATAGGGGGTATGCGGCGCCTCTGTACTAGGCTATATTGCGACGCATCTCAAATGAGTCTTGTCCGCTGTGTTCGGCCCGGTCGGATTTGCTTTTACTGTATCCAGTGTGATGGTTATCGTCTCGCGCAGTGGCGCGCCCTCGTGATCCGTAGATTGATCTTGCATGTTTTGCTTTATCCTCCAATACGTCTCGCAGGTCTAGCGTGTTTCCCCATTCCTTGACATTTTTATTTGAGTGGCGTCGGGGTGCAGGCTGAGCTTTTGGCTGAAATGCCTCTCTGACGCGGCCACGAGGTGGCCGATCAGCCGCGTCATACGCTAGAGATGTAGGTTTTAATGCTTCCTCCTCCAGTCGGGGTAACAACCTGCGCTTTGGGTAACTCTTGGAGGTGCGTTCGAGTTCATATTCCTCGGCCGCAAGGACTTCATTTCATCTGTCAGCTAGCAAATCTTGATCAGCTTGAAGCTGTTGTTGCTTTTTCTTAAGGCTATTTGTCGTGGCTATAAGCCAGCGCTTGAAGCGCTCTTGCTCGACGGGATCCTTAGGCACGAAAAATTCGTTATCGTCGATGCTTGCCTCGTCTTCGGAGGAAGGCATGTAATTATCATCCTCCGCCTCTCCATCTACCGCTCTCTCGAGAGGGCTGGCTTCTCCGTCCTCCTGCTCTAAATCTTGCTGGAGGGGATTGTCGTTATCTTCAGCACTATCCGGAGTGCTATTATCTCATGTGCCGGTATCACCGCTTTTGCTTTGGTGAGACTTAGAGCGGCGCTGCTATCGTCGGCGCTTGGGTTGCTTCTTGGAGGGGTCATCCTCCATTGTCCCGTCGCCATTGCCTTCTTTGAGTGTATTCACCATGTATATATATCATATGATGAGGTGGCTGTCTAGTGCCCTGTGGGCAGTGGTTCCTGTTCGTCTCCTGCATCGTCGTCCATACCGTCGATGTCTTCGGAGTCGAAGTCGAGCGTGTCGGTCAAATTGTCGATGGTGGCTACTAAGTGGGTGGTGGGTGGGCGGTGAATTTCTTCGTCATCCGCATCCCAATCCTGCCGGACATAGTTCGGCCAGGACTCTCCTGGCAAGGAGAGAGACCTTAATGAGTTCAGTATGTCGCCGAAGGGTGAGTGCTAAAAGATATACGTGGAGGTGAACTCCATGATCGGCACCCAGTCGGATTCGCCAGGCACGGGCGCAGGCGGTTCGGAGTCCGTGGCCGGGGAAGGATCCGGCAGTTTGGCGTCAAGGCTCTCATGAAGGGTAAGGTCGATACTTGGCTCGATCGCCGCTGAGAATGCGGCCTCCGTGGCGGGGTCTATCCACCCGTCCATGGATGGCACAATTGGCTCCGAATTGAGGGTCGGAGCGGTTGCTGGTGCGGTCTCCCGAACACTGTCCGATGGTAGAGCTAAATCATGCTCATCATGACAGTGCGGCGCACTCGGCAGGGGCTCGAATCCGTCGAAGATCAAGTCTCCACGGATGTTGGCCGTGTAGTTTAAGCTTCCAAACCTGACCTGGTGGCCAGGGGCGTAACTCTCGATCTGCTCCAGATGGCCAAGCGAGTTGGCCCACAGTGTGAAGCCGCCGAATACAAAGATCTGTCTGGGGAGAAAAGTCTCGCCCTGGACTATATCGCTATCGATGACCGAAGGAGCCATCAAGCATAACAATGACGACAAAGAGGGACTCTCAATGAAAGCACCAATGTCTCAAAACCGGCAGATCTCGGGTAGGGGGTCCCGAACTGTGCGTCTAGGCGGATCGTAATAGGAGGCAGGGGACACGATGTTTTACCCTGGTTCGGGCCCTCTTGATGGAGGTAATACCCTACATCCTGCTTGATTGTTCTTGATAATATGAGTAGTACAAGAGTTGATCTACCACGAGATCGAAGAGGCTAAACCCTAGAAGCAAGCCTATGGTATGATTGTTGTTGTTGGTCCTACGGACTAAACCCTCCGGTTTATATAGACACCGGAGGGGACTAGGGTTACACAGAGTCGGTTACAAGGAAGGAGATCTATATATCCGTATTGCCAAGCTTGCCTTCCACGCCAAGGAGAGTCCCATATGGACACGGGACGAAGTCTTCAATCTTGTATCTTCATAGTCCAACAGTCCGGCCAAAGGATATAATCCGGCTGTCCGGATACCCCCTAATCCAGGACTCCCTCACTCGCGGTGGATATCATTATGTTCTCACCCTCACTGATTACTTAAGTAGATATGGGTATGTCTACTTAATGAAACACAAGTCCGAGACCTTTGAGAAGTTCAAGGAATTCAGAGTGAGGTAGAGAATCAACGTGACAAGAAAATAAAGTTCTTATGATTAGATCATGGAGGAGAATACTTGAGTCACAGAGTTTGGCACGCACTTAAGGAAACGTGGAATTGTTTCACAACACACGTCGCCTGGAACACCCCAACGTAATGGTGTGTCCGAACGTCGTAATCGCACTGTATTGGATATGGTGCGATCTATGATGTCTCTTACCGATCTACCGCTATCATTTTGGGTTATGCTTTAGAGACCGCCGCATTCGCTTTAAATAGGGCTCCGTCGAAATCCATTGAGACGACACCATATGTGAAAGTGCAACTATCCTTGGGTGGTTTTGGTAATTCCTAACAACATATAGCTCATTGAGCTAAGATTATTCCAAGATTAATATTTCAGGAAAAGCTCAATGAATGGCATGGCATGGATGAGGAAAGTGGACCCCTCAAAATACTAAGGACAAAAAGATTGGCTCAAGCTCAAAGCTCAAGACTCTACATTTTATATTTTAGTGATCCAAGATCACATTGAGTCTATAGGAAAAGCCAATACTATCAAGGAGGGATGAGGTGTTGCTTGATGAGGTTCTTGCTTCATAGTGCTTAGTAATATTCTCCGAAACCCTCAACTATCTTCCCACATCCACATATGACCTAAACCAAAAGTCAAACTCGGCCCCACCGATTCTTTCTATACGGCGCCACCGAGTTCAGATGTCATAGCCACTGCCACAAACCCTAGGCAAATCGGTTTCACCGATAGGGATCTCGGTCACACCGAGATGCGGTTGTAATCTCTCTGTTTCCCTTCGTAACGTTTCGGTCCTACCGAGATGAGCGATCGGTCCCACCGAGATTGCAATGTATCCTCTCTGTTTCCCTTTTGTAACATTTCGGTCCCACCGAAATGAGCAAATCGGTCCCACCGAGTTTACCTGACCAACTCTCTAGTTAGCTTATTACCAAAATCGGTCCCACCGAGTTTGTGTAATCGGTCACACCGAGATTACGTTATGCCCTAACCCTAACCATATCGGTCCTACCGAGTTGCATCTCAGTCCCACTGAAAATCCTAACGGTCACTAGGTTTGCTAAATCAGTCCGACCAAGTTTCTCAATTCGGTCTCACCGAGATTGGTAAATTGTGTGTAACGGTTAGTTTTTGTGTGGAGGCTATATATACCCCTCCACCCACTCTTCATTCATGGAGAGAGCCATCAGAACATATCAACACTTCCAATACACATTTTCTGAGAGAGAACCACCTAGTCATGTGTTGAGGCCAAGATATTCCGTTCCCACCATATGAATCTTGATCTCTAGCCTTCCCCAAGTTGCTTTCCACTCAAATCTTCTTTCCACCAAATCCATATCCTGTGAGAGAGAGTTGAGTGTTGGGGAGACTATCATTTGAAGCACAAGAGCAAGGAGTTCATCAACAACACACCATTTGTTACTTCTTGGAGAGTGGTGTCTCCTAGATTGTCTAGGTGTCACTTGGGAGCCTCCGACAAGATTGTGGAGTTGAACCAAGGAGTTTGTAAGGGCAAGGAGATCGCCTACTTCGTGAAGATCTACCGCTAGTGAGGCAAGTCCTTCGTGGGTGATGGCCATGATGGGATAGACAAGGTTGCTTCTTGGTTGACCCTTCGTGGGTGGAGCCCTCCGTGGACTCGCGCAACCGTTACCCTTCGTGGGTTGAAGTCTCCATCAACGTGGATGTACGATAGCACCACCTATCGGAACCATGACAAAAACATCAGTATCTCCAATTGCGTTTGAATTCTCCAGACCCTTCCCTTTACATTCTTGCAAGTTGCATGCTTTACTTTCTGCTGCTCATAGACTCTTTGCATGCTTGCTTGAATTGTGTTAAGATTGCTTGACTTGTGCTAAGATAGCTAAAATCTGCCAAAGACTAAAATTGGGAAAATGATAGATTTTTAATTGGTCAAGTAGTCTAATCAACCCCCCCCCCTCTAGACATACTTTCGATCCTACAAGTGGTATCAGAGCTTTGGTCTCCATTTGCTTTGATTTCCATAGCTTTTGGTGGTCATAGCCTTAGTTTGACAACCTAGGAGAGTATGTCGTCTAGCGAGGGAAATTATCACCGTAGAGGTCCTTACTTTGATGGTACTAATTTTGCTAGTTGGAAGCATAAGATGAAAATGCATATTCTTGGACATAACTCCGCTGTTTGGGCTATTATGTGTATTGGCTTGCAAGGTGAATTCTTTGATGGGAGAGAACCGAATTGTGAAGCCACCGCTGAAGAGTTGAAAATGATGCAATACAACGCTCAAGCTTGTGATATCCTCTTCAACGGATTGTGCCCCGAAGAATTCAACAAAATCAGCCGTCTTGAGAATGCAAAGGAAATTTGGGATACTTTGATTAACATGCATGAAGGTACCGACTCCGTCAAGGAATCCAAGTTGGATGTGCTTCAAAGTCAACTTGACAAGTTCAAAACGAAGGATGGTGAAGGTGTTGCTGAAATGTACTCTAGGCTTGCTCTTATCACAAATGAGATTGCCGGCTTAGGAAGTGAAGAGATGACCGACAGATTCATCATCAAGAAGATCCTAAGAGCCTTGGGTGGAAAATATGATACCGTATGCACATTGATTCAAATGATGCCCAATTACAAAGATCTCAAGCCAACGAAAGTCATTGGAAGAATTGTTGCTCATGAGATGTCACTCAAGGATAAGGAGGAACTTCACAACAAATCAAGTGGTGCTTACAAAGCCTCATGCGAAGCCCCCACATCATCAAGTGAGAAACAAACCTTCAATGAAGAATTGAGCTTAATGGTGAAGAACTTCAACAAATTCTACAAGAGTAGAAGCAAAGAGAGAAGCTCCAAGTCAAGGTCCTACAATGACAAAAGATCTTCTAGTCGAGAGTGAAACTGCTACAATTGTGGAAGGCCCAAACACTATTCCAATGAGTGTATGGCACCCCACAAAAGAAGAGCAGATTCTCCAAAAAGAAGAAGTAGAAGAGAAGAATCACCACCTAGAAAAAGAAGGAGTAGAGATGATCGTTATGAACGAAGACCCTCACGGAGAAGCAAGGATTCGGAAAGAATGGACAAGTCATCAAGGAGCTACACAAAACGAATACATCAAGCTCATGTTGGTGAATGGGTATCCGGCTCTGACTCCGACAATCACTCCGAGAGAAGCTATCACTCCGACTCCGAATATACTCAAGATGAAGGTGTTGCCAGTCTAGCACTTATGTCAACCAACTCCTACGACATATTTGATTCACCAAATGAAGGATTTGGAAGATGCTTCATGGCCAAAGGTCCAAAGGTATCACAGCCCGAGTATGTTGATTTCAATAGTGATGAAGATGACTTGTTAGTTGATGATGATTTACTTGTTGACAACTCTAGTGATGAATACTATGATGAAACGTCAATTAATCATGCTAATCAAGATGAAACAAATGACAATGATAAGGAGAAGATGGAGTCTCTAACTAAAGAACTAAACACTCTTAAGTTAGCTCATGAAACTATCTTAGGAGATCATCGAGAACTTTTAAGGACTCATGAGAAATTACATTTCGAAAAGCTCAACCTTGAGCAAGAGCATGAGTTCTTGAAGGCAATCAATGATGATCTTCGCAAGAAAAGTTCTTCTTACATTGCCAAGCGTTTACTCTTATCCACTTACATACCTCAAGTCAAGTCTAGTAACAAGAACAAGAAAGATTCTTCCTCTAGTAGTAACAATAATCATGCTAAATCCAATGTTGTTGCTTCTAGTAGTTCTCTTGATTCAACTAATGATTCTCTTAGCCAAGTTACACTTGAGCAAGAAAATAGCTTATTGAAGGGAATTATAGAGAAAGGTGTTTACAAGAGCCTTGCCGGGAGTAAGCAATTTGAGGAAATTGTACGTAAGCAAGGAAGGCATAGGAAGAACCAAGGTGTTGGTTTTGAACGGAAGTTCAATGCCAATGGAGTTGAGTGGGAAGAAGATCAATACCCCTGAAAGTGCAATCATGCCCTTATATTATGTTTTGATGTTAATGACAATCTACATGTAGGGGACTAACAATGGTTGTCAAGTGAATCTCAGGTGTTGGTCCCCGGTTCGTCAGATTGTGTGTGGATCAAGAGCATACGAAGTGGGTTCTCTCAAGGATGAAGTGTTAAAATGATGTTAAATTTTGTTTCCTTGAGTATAGGATCCTGCACTATTAAGAGGGGATCGATTGGGTTCGCAACAGACTTGCTCGAGTGAAAAATACTCCTTTCCATAGTTCTTTTTATCCCCTCTTAACTTTGAATCATTCTGTCTCTGGGAGTGCCGGATGTACGGGCCTCGTGCCGGATGTCTGGGCTGCTCCACGGATATCCGGGCCTCTCGCCGGATATCCGGGCCTAGCCATTCCAGAATGCACTTTGTGCAGTACTCCTACCGGATGTCCGGGCTCCCAGTGCTTGCCGGCTGTCCGGCCTCCTTGCCGGATATCCGGGCATAGCTGTCCAGAGAACGTTTTTATGCTGGGCTGCGCGCCGGATGTCCGGCCACCTGCCGGATGTCCGGGCTTGACCCCCCGGATGCCCAGCCCCTCTGTTTCCTGCTTTGTTTCTGCCTTGCTTTTCAAGTGGCTTGCCAGGCCGGATGTCCGTCCCCTAGCCCGGATGTCCGGCCTGCCCGTTCACTTGCACTACAATGGCCATATTTGAGCTCACACTATATATAGCCCTTCTCCTCCATGAGAGAGGGTTGACCATTTCACTTTGAACAAACCCTAGAACACATTTCACTCTCTCTCTCTCTCACTCTTCCACACCAAATCTTAGATCCCCAAGGGATTTCAGAGCTTTCGCGAGAAGTTGTCCGATCAGGTGATAGATCCACTCCTTCTCCTTCGTTGCACCAAAGGAATTCGTGATTTGAGCAAGTCTTGAGCTTTTCCCCTTCGATCTTGTTACTCTTGGAGGTTGGAGACTCCTAGGTGGTAGGAGTCCTTCGAAGAGGAATCGACCTTTGTGATTACCCCCGGAAAAAGTTTGTGAGGGTTTGGACACCACCCCAAGGTCTACCACTAGTGGTTGAGAAATGCCTTCGTGGTGTTGTCTCAAAGGGAGAATAGGGTGAGCCTTCGTGGCGTTGGTGTGCCTTCGTGGTAACATCCACCTCTCTAACGGTGACGTAGCTTCCCTCCAAGGAAGTGAACATCGGCATACATCCTCGTCTCCCGGAGTTGCGGTTATTCCTAACTCTCTACTTGTGGTTACTTGTCTCCTAGCACTTACTTATATCTATTGTGTTTGTCTGTCTACTTACTTGTATTAGTTATTTATCTTGCTTAGCACTTAGTACTACACTTACAATTGTTAGGCTCACTTTCATATTCTGCATTTGTGCCTAAAATTGCTAAGTAACAATTAAAATTTATAATTGTACCTATTCACTCCCCCCCTCTAGGTCCATCTCGATCCTTTCAATTGGTATCAGAGCCTCGTGCTCTATTATTGTGGCTTAACCGCCCTAGAGCGAGATGAACCCCGATGGGACTCCCCTTGTTGTAGATCCGAAGGATAAAGGCGAGGCTTCTTATGAAGTAAAGACCTTTACTTCCGAGGATCTAGAACAGGCCCTTGCTAAGCAAAAGGAGGAGCATGATGCTTCTCTCGAGGCCTTGGTCCAAATGAGGATAGCCACGTTGTCCACGGTGCTTGCACCACTTTCGGGTGGTGCGGCTTCGAGGCCAAATGTGCCTACTCCATCACTTGGTCAACAACCTCCTAGCAATGAACACTCCAGTGTTCCTTGGCTTTATGCAAGACCCCAAGTTGAGAAACCTAAATATAACCCTCAAGGCAAACCTCCTTTACTTGATGCCACTTCCGATTTTGCTTTGTGGAGAGTTGCTATGCAGGATCATCTTCGATATGGAAATGATGAGATGCTGGAGATCTTGGAGTATGGTTACCATGTGGTTGATCCAAAGAATCCTACACCAAGAGAAATTTATGACAAGAATCTCAATGACACTGCAACCATGTGTATAAGTAGAGGTATGGTTGAAAAGCAAAGGAGACCTTTTATACACATCACAAGTGCCAAGGAACTGTGGGAAAGTATTATAAGATCCAAGACCGGTACCTCCACCCTCCGGAGTGCTCAATATGAAATTGCCAAGGGGCAATTGCAAAACTTTTGTATGGAGAAAGGTGAAACTCCCAATCAACTCCTTGAGCGTCTCATGACTCTCACAGCTGATATTGAGTCGTGTGAGTGTGACAAGACACAAGATGGATTCAACATGACTAAGCGATTCCTTGTGGACAAGTTGCTTCATGCTCTGGCTCCATATCACCATCAAATGGTATGGGACATAAGACAAAACCATGCCTTCAAGGAAATGACTATAGATGACATCATATCCACTTTCCAACTATTTGAAGAGTCAAAGGCAAATGCTACAAAACATCTTGCCATGCATGGTACTCCATCGTCAAAGATCAATCTTGCACTGAAGGCTAAGCATGCATGTGAAGATGAGCAAAGTGAAGAAGAAGAAGAAGATGATGATGAAGAAGATGGTGATGAGGTTGAATCCGATGAGGGCCCTTCATATGAAGACATGGCTCTCTTTGTCAAGAAGTTTAGCGCAGGAAAATTCAAGGGAAGATTTCAAAAGAAGAAAGTAAGAAAATGCTACAACTGTGAAGAAACCAACCACTTCTCAAACGAGTGCCCGTATGAGAAGAGAGTAGACAAACCAAGGTTTCCCAAGACCTTTACCAAGAAGAAGTTGCCAAATCCTTTGAACTCCAAGCTCAAGAAGAGATATGGGAAACCAATGGTTGCTCAAGAAGAATCCGATCCGGATGATGTTAGTGGTGTTGCCGGAGTTGCTCAAGATTCTCAAAACACATTGAGGCTAGTCAACAAGAGTGGTGAAGTTGTCACCTAAAACTACATGAAGGATTACAAGGGCAACGCTCACAAGTGTCTCATGGCAAAGGCCGTGGTAGAAGATGGAGAGGACCAACACTCTCCTGACAAGGTCAAGGTAACCCCACGATCAAATCCTCCTCTTTTCACTCCTTCTACTTCTAGTGATGAGTATCTTGATGCGGAGGATAGTTATGAGGATGATGATATAAATGATCCTATGCTTGCTAAACTAAATAAGTTCATGTGCTCCCTTAAGGGAAAGAAGCTCACTATGTTTCGTATGCTTATGGAGATGGTGAGTAAGCACACCATTTCCATTAAGGAAATCGAAACCCTCGTCACCGAGGAAAAGGAAAAATATGAAGTCCTTGAGTGAAAAGTCCAATATGAGGAAGCACGCAATGATGAACTATGCTTAAACATTGGTGCAAACATTGATGTTCATACTAGAGATCTTGCCTCCTTGAAAAAGGCTATCGACTCTTGCGAAGAGTTGATGAATGATAAAAGTAAACTTGTAAAGTCTAATGCTTCTCTCTCTAAGGATTGTGAGCTTCTATCTGTGTCCCTCAAGACCAAGGAAGAAGATCTCACCCTTCTTACAAATAGTTTTGAGACACTCAAGCTTACTTATCTTGAAACTCTAGCCAAGGCTTACTCTTCTCCTATTATCAATGTTGATGCTTGTACTACTAACTCTAGTAGTGATCTAGCATCTATTCTTGAGGAGAATCGCTTTCTCAAAGCTCAAATCGAGAAAGGGCTCATGACATGTGCTCAAGGGCAAAAGAACCTCAATGAGGTGTTGAGACAGCACAATGAAGTGTTTGCCAAAGAGGGACTCGGGCTTGACCCGAGCACAAGCTTGAAGAAGACATCCTCTAAAAAGTGCACCACCCCTCTAAAAGAAACTTTTGTACGAGAAGGGCACAAGGAGAAAGGTAAGGTTGATTGTGGTAAGGCCACAAGGGGCATGCCCACTGTCAACAAGCCAAAAGAGTTCATGCCTCCATCCTATGTTCTTCGTAAGACTAAGGAAGGAGAAGTTTATGCAAAGTTTGTTGGTCCTCGAAATGCATTTCGGTTTTATGCTATTTGGGTCCCTAAGACCTTTGTGACTAACTTGAGAGGTCCCATTGCAAAATAGGTGCCTCTAACCAAGTAATAATTGTGTGTAGGTTGCCTTCTCCGGTGGAGTAAAATGGGTGATTGATAGTGGATGTACCAACCATATGACTGGAGATAGCAAATTGCTCTACGACTTGATGGAAGCTATTCAACCATTTATGAGCATTATGTTTGGTGGAGGATCAAAAGGACAGGTACTCGGTTTGGGTAAGGTGGCTATCACAAATGACATGTCTCTTGCAAATGTCATGCTTGTCCAATCCCTTAAATATCTTTTGCTTTCTGTTCGCCAATTGGCTTTTGTTGGCTATGATACACTATTTGGACTAACAAATGTGAAAGTCTTTAAGAGAGATACTCTCGAAGTGGCCTTTGTTGGAGAGTTGGATGGCAACCTTTACATGGTTGATTTCTCGAAAGAGAGCACATTCCATGCAACTTGTCTAATGGCCAAGGCCGACAAGGGGTGGATATGGCATCGCCGGCTAGCCCATGTCGGCATGAGAAATCTTCAAGATCTCTTAAAGGGAAATCACATCCTTGGACTAACAAATGTCTCTTTTGAGAAAGATCGTGTGTGTAGTGCATGCATAGCCGGGAAGCAACATCAATCAAAGCACCCACCCAAGAATATTGTGTCTACTTCAAGGCCTTTGGAGCTCCTTCACGTGGATCTTTTTGGGCCTCCTTCATGGGATAGTCTTGGCGGGAAAAAGTATGGACTTGTCATTGTGGATGATTACTCTCAAGGTATACATGGGTTTTCTTCCTCAAATCCAAGGACGAGATGAAGATCACCTTCATTGACTTTGCCAAGCAAGCACAACGCAAGTTTGACAAAGAAATTCTGGCAATAAGAAGTGATAATGGATCCGAGTTCAAGAACTACACCTTGGAAGAGTTCCTTAGTGATGAAGGGATTGAGCATCAATATTCAGCTCCATACACTCCCCAACAAAATGATGTTGCAGAAAGGAAGAACCGCACCCTTGTGGAGATGGCAAGGTCCATGTTGCATGAATACAAGTCGCCACATAGTTTTTGGGCCGAGGCCGTCAACACTGCATGTCATGCATCAAACGGGCTCTTCCTACTTACGATATTGGAAAAGACTCCATATGAGCTCCTAACCAGGAACAAGCCAAATGTCAAGTACTTTCGTGTATTTGGGTGTAAATGCTTCATCCTCAACAAAAGAGAACGGTTAGGAAAATTTCAATCTAAAACCATTGAGGGCATATTTGTTGGCTATGGATCAAACTCTCACGCCTATAGAGTCTACAACAAATCCAATGGATGTGTTGTAGAAACTTGTGACATGGTGTTTGATGAATTTAATGGCTCCCATGGGGAGCAAGTTGATCTAAGTGATGTAGGTGAAGATGATTCTTCTCAAGATATCTTGACAATGGGTGTTGGTGCACTTCTTCCAATGGAACAAGACCCTCATGATGATTAAGAAGAAGATGAAGGCCTCACACACCATCAAACTACTTCAACACCCATACCATCACAAACCCCTATTACTCAATCAATGCCCATAGTCCATGTACAAGATGATGATCAAGTTCCTCTTCATGATAATCATCAAGAACAAGATCATCCTCAAGGGAAAGAACAAGAAAGTGGAATCATTGAGAATGAACTTCAACAAATGCAAGAAGAAGAAGAAGAAGAAGATTTTCCACCACACATTAATGATCCATATGTTGAGGATGTGGATGATGGACATGAAGTTGAACCTCGCGAAACCTTAAGCTCCATCATGCCTCGAGTAGCCGGTCGTGTTGATGTTGATAAAATCCTCACCGGCATATCGGAAGGTAGAGTCACTCGTAAACAATTAACAAACGTTTGTGCTCACTTCGCTTTTGTGTCTAGTGTTGAGCCTCTCAAGATACAAGATGCGTTGATAGACAACGATTGGCTCATTGCTATGCAAGAAGAGTTAAATAGTTTTGAGCGCAATCAAGTGTGGTCATTAGTCAAGAGGCCAACTACGGAACACAACGTCATTGGAACAAAGTGGATATTCAAGAACAAGAAAGATGAGAATGGCATAATCATCCACAACAAGGCAAGGTTAGTGGCACAAGGGTAATCACAAGTTGAAGGTTTGGACTTTGGTGAGACCTTTGCCCCCGTTGCCCGTCTTGAATCCATTCGCATCTTACTTGCTTATGCTGCTTTCAATGATGCAATACAACGCTCAAGCTTGTGATATCCTCTTCAACGGATTGTGCCCCGAAGAATTCAACAAAATCAGCCGTCTTGAGAATGCAAAGGAAATTTGGGATACTTTGATTAACATGCATGAAGGTACCGACTCCGTCAAGGAATCCAAGTTGGATGTGCTTCAAAGTCAACTTGACAAGTTCAAAACGAAGGATGGTGAAGGTGTTGCTGAAATGTACTCTAGGCTTGCTCTTATCACAAATGAGATTGCCGGCTTAGGAAGTGAAGAGATGACCGACAGATTCATCATCAAGAAGATCCTAAGAGCCTTGGGTGGAAAATATGATACCGTATGCACATTGATTCAAATGATGCCCAATTACAAAGATCTCAAGCCAACGAAAGTCATTGGAAGAATTGTTGCTCATGAGATGTCACTCAAGGATAAGGAGGAACTTCACAACAAATCAAGTGGTGCTTACAAAGCCTCATGCGAAGCCCCCACATCATCAAGTGAGAAACAAACCTTCAATGAAGAATTGAGCTTAATGGTGAAGAACTTCAACAAATTCTACAAGAGTAGAAGCAAAGAGAGAAGCTCCAAGTCAAGGTCCTACAATGACAAAAGATCTTCTAGTCGAGAGTGAAACTGCTACAATTGTGGAAGGCCCAAACACTATTCCAATGAGTGTATGGCACCCCACAAAAGAAGAGCAGATTCTCCAAAAAGAAGAAGTAGAAGAGAAGAATCACCACCTAGAAAAAGAAGGAGTAGAGATGATCGTTATGAACGAAGACCCTCACGGAGAAGCAAGGATTCGGAAAGAATGGACAAGTCATCAAGGAGCTACACAAAACGAATACATCAAGCTCATGTTGGTGAATGGGTATCCGGCTCTGACTCCGACAATCACTCCGAGAGAAGCTATCACTCCGACTCCGAATATACTCAAGATGAAGGTGTTGCCAGTCTAGCACTTATGTCAACCAACTCCTACGACATATTTGATTCACCAAATGAAGGATTTGGAAGATGCTTCATGGCCAAAGGTCCAAAGGTATCACAGCCCGAGTATGTTGATTTCAATAGTGATGAAGATGACTTGTTAGTTGATGATGATTTACTTGTTGACAACTCTAGTGATGAATACTATGATGAAACGTCAATTAATCATGCTAATCAAGATGAAACAAATGACAATGATAAGGAGAAGATGGAGTCTCTAACTAAAGAACTAAACACTCTTAAGTTAGCTCATGAAACTATCTTAGGAGATCATCGAGAACTTTTAAGGACTCATGAGAAATTACATTTCGAAAAGCTCAACCTTGAGCAAGAGCATGAGTTCTTGAAGGCAATCAATGATGATCTTCGCAAGAAAAGTTCTTCTTACATTGCCAAGCGTTTACTCTTATCCACTTACATACCTCAAGTCAAGTCTAGTAACAAGAACAAGAAAGATTCTTCCTCTAGTAGCAACAATAATCATGCTAAATCCAATGTTGTTGCTTCTAGTAGTTCTCTTGATTCCACTAATGATTCTCTTAGCCAAGTTACACTTGAGCAAGAAAATAGCTTATTGAAGGGAATTATAGAGAAAGGTGTTTACAAGAGCCTTGCCGGGAGTAAGCAATTCGAGGAAATTGTACGTAAGCAAGGAAGGCATAGGAAGAACCAAGGTGTTGGTTTTGAACGGAAGTTCAATGCCAATGGAGTTGAGTGGGAAGAAGATCAATACCCCTGAAAGTGCAATCATGCCCTTATATTATGTTTTGATGTTAATGACAATCTACATGTAGGGGACTAACAATGGTTGTCAAGTGAATCTCAGGTGTTGGTCCCCGGTTCGTCAGATTGTGTGTGGATCAAGAGCATACGAAGTGGGTTCTCTCAAGGATGAAGTGTTAAAATGATGTTAAATTTTGTTTCCTTGAGTATAGGATCCTGCACTATTAAGAGGGGATCGATTGGGTTCGCAACAGACTTGCTCGAGTGAAAAATACTCCTTTCCATAGTTCTTTTTATCCCCTCTTAACTTTGAATCATTCTGTCTCTGGGAGTGCCGGATGTACGGGCCTCGTGCCGGATGTCTGGGCTGCTCCACGGATATCCGGGCCTCTCGCCGGATATCCGGGCCTAGCCATTCCAGAATGCACTTTGTGCAGTACTCCTACCGGATGTCCGGGCTCCCAGTGCTTGCCGGCTGTCCGGCCTCCTTGCCGGATATCCGGGCATAGCTGTCCAGAGAACGTTTTTATGCTGGGCTGCGCGCCGGATGTCCGGCCACCTGCCGGATGTCCGGGCTTGACCCCCCGGATGCCCAGCCCCTCTGTTTCCTGCTTTGTTTCTGCCTTGCTTTTCAAGTGGCTTGCCAGGCCGGATGTCCGTCCCCTAGCCCGGATGTCCGGCCTGCCCGTTCACTTGCACTACAATGGCCATATTTGAGCTCACACTATATATAGCCCTTCTCCTCCATGAGAGAGGGTTGACCATTTCACTTTGAACAAACCCTAGAACACATTTCACTCTCTCTCTCTCTCACTCTTCCACACCAAATCTTAGATCCCCAAGGGATTTGAGAGCTTTCGCGAGAAGTTGTCCGATCAAGTGATAGATCCACTCCTTCTCCTTCGTTGCACCAAAGGAATTCGTGATTTGAGCAAGTCTTGAGCTTTTCCCCTTCGATCTTGTTACTCTTGGAGGTTGGAGACTCCTAGGTGGTAGGAGTCCTTCGAAGAGGAATCGACCTTTGTGATTACCCCCGGAAAAAGTTTGTGAGGGTTTGGACACCACCCCAAGGTCTACCACTAGTGGTTGAGAAATGCCTTCGTGGTGTTGTCTCAAAGGGAGAATAGGGTGAGCCTTCGTGGCGTTGGTGTGCCTTCGTGGTAACATCCACCTCTCTAACGGTGACATAGCTTCCCTCCAAGGAAGTGAACATCGGCATACATCCTCGTCTCCCGGAGTTGCGGTTATTCCTAACTCTCTACTTGTGGTTACTTGTCTCCTAGCACTTACTTATATCTATTGTGTTTGTCTGTCTACTTACTTGTATTAGTTATTTATCTTGCTTAGCACTTAGTACTACACTTACAATTGTTAGGCTCACTTTCATATTCCGCATTTGTGCCTAAAATTGCTAAGTAACAATTAAAATTTATAATTGTACCTATTCACTCCCCCCCTCTAGGTCCATCTCGATCCTTTAAATTGGTATCAGAGCCTCGTGCTCTATTATTGTGGCTTAACCGCCCTAGAGCGAGATGAACCCCGATGGGACTCCCCTTGTTGTAGATCCGAAGGATAAAGGCGAGGCTTCTTCTGAAGTAAAGACCTTTACTTCCGAGGATCTAGAACAGGCCCTTGCTAAGCAAAAGGAGGAGCATGATGCTTCTCTCGAGGCCTTGGTCCAAATGAGGATAGCCACGTTGTCCACGGTGCTTGCACCACTTTTGGGTGGTGCGGCTTCGAGGCCAAATGTGCCTACTCCATCACTTGGTCAACAACCTCCTAGCAATGAACACTCCAGTGTTCCTTGGCTTTATGCAAGACCCCAAGTTGAGAAACCTAAATATAACCCTCAAGGCAAACCTCCTTTACTTGATGCCACTTCCAATTTTGCTTTGTGGAGAGTTGCTATGCAGGATCATCTTCGATATGGAAATGATGAGATGCTGGAGATCTTGGAGTATGGTTACCATGTGGTTGATCCAAAGAATCCTACACCAAGAGAAATTTATGACAAGAATCTCAATGACACTGCAACCATGTGTATAAGTAGAGGTATGGTTGAAAAGCAAAGGAGACCTTTTATACACATCACAAGTGCCAAGGAACTGTGGGAAAGTATTATAAGATCCAAGACCGGTACCTCCACCCTCCGGAGTGCTCAATATGAAATTGCCAAGGGGCAATTGCAAAACTTTTGTATGGAGAAAGGTGAAACTCCCAATCAACTCCTTGAGCGTCTCATGACTCTCACAGCTGATATTGAGTCGTGTGAGTGTGACAAGACACAAGATGGATTCAACATGACTAAGCGATTCCTTGTGGACAAGTTGCTTCATGCTCTGGCTCCATATCACCATCAAATGGTATGGGACATAAGACAAAACCATGCCTTCAAGGAAATGACTATAGATGACATCATATCCACTTTCCAACTATTTGAAGAGTCAAAGGCAAATGCTACAAAACATCTTGCCATGCATGGTACTCCATCGTCAAAGATCAATCTTGCACTGAAGGCTAAGCATGCATGTGAAGATGAGCAAAGTGAAGAAGAAGAAGAAGATGATGATGAAGAAGATGGTGATGAGGTTGAATCCGATGAGGGCCCTTCATATGAAGACATGGCTCTCTTTGTCAAGAAGTTTAGCGCAGGAAAATTCAAGGGAAGATTTCAAAAGAAGAAAGTAAGAAAATGCTACAACTGTGAAGAAACCAACCACTTCTCAAACGAGTGCCCGTATGAGAAGAGAGTAGACAAACCAAGGTTTCCCAAGACCTTTACCAAGAAGAAGTTGCCAAATCCTTTGAACTCCAAGCTCAAGAAGAGATATGGGAAACCAATGGTTGCTCAAGAAGAATCCGATCCGGATGATGTTAGTGGTGTTGCCGGAGTTGCTCAAGATTCTCAAAACACATTGAGGCTAGTCAACAAGAGTGGTGAAGTTGTCACCTAAAACTACATGAAGGATTACAAGGGCAACGCTCACAAGTGTCTCATGGCAAAGGCCGTGGTAGAAGATGGAGAGGACCAACACTCTCCTGACAAGGTCAAGGTAACCCCACGATCAAATCCTCCTCTTTTCACTCCTTCTACTTCTAGTGATGAGTATCTTGATGCGGAGGATAGTTATGAGGATGATGATATAAATGATCCTATGCTTGCTAAACTAAATAAGTTCATGTGCTCCCTTAAGGGAAAGAAGCTCACTATGTTTCGTATGCTTATGGAGATGGTGAGTAAGCACACCATTTCCATTAAGGAAATCGAAACCCTCGTCACCGAGGAAAAGGAAAAATATGAAGTCCTTGAGTGAAAAGTCCAATGTGAGGAAGCACGCAATGATGAACTATGCTTAAACATTGGTGCAAACATTGATGTTCATACTAGAGATCTTGCCTCCTTGAAAAAGGCTATCGACTCTTGCGAAGAGTTGATGAATGATAAAAGTAAACTTGTAAAGTCTAATGCTTCTCTCTCTAAGGATTGTGAGCTTCTATCTGTGTCCCTCAAGACCAAGGAAGAAGATCTCACCCTTCTTACAAATAGTTTTGAGACACTCAAGCTTACTTATCTTGAAACTCTAGCCAAGGCTTACTCTTCTCCTATTATCAATGTTGATGCTTGTACTACTAACTCTAGTAGTGATCTAGCATCTATTCTTGAGGAGAATCGCTTTCTCAAAGCTCAAATCGAGAAAGGGCTCATGACATGTGCTCAAGGGCAAAAGAACCTCAATGAGGTGTTGAGACAGCACAATGAAGTGTTTGCCAAAGAGGGACTCGGGCTTGACCCGAGCACAAGCTTGAAGAAGACATCCTCTAAAAAGTGCACCACCCCTCTAAAAGAAACTTTTGTATGAGAAGGGCACAAGGAGAAAGGTAAGGTTGATTGTGGTAAGGCCACAAGGGGCATGCCCACTGTCAACAAGCCAAAAGAGTTCATGCCTCCATCCTATGTTCTTCGTAAGACTAAGGAAGGAGAAGTTTATGCAAAGTTTGTTGGTCCTCGAAATGCATTTCAGTTTTATGCTATTTGGGTCCCTAAGACCTTTGTGACTAACTTGAGAGGTCCCATTGCAAAATAGGTGCCTCTAACCAAGTAATAATTGTGTGTAGGTTGCCTTCTCCGGTGGAGTAAAATGGGTGATTGATAGTGGATGTACCAACCATATGACTGGAGATAGCAAATTGCTCTACGACTTGATGGAAGCTATTCAACCATTTATGAGCATTATGTTTGGTGGAGGATCAAAAGGACAGGTACTCGGTTTGGGTAAGGTGGCTATCACAAATGACATGTCTCTTGCAAATGTCATGCTTGTCCAATCCCTTAAATATCTTTTGCTTTCTGTTCGCCAATTGGCTTTTGTTGGCTATGATACACTATTTGGACTAACAAATGTGAAAGTCTTTAAGAGAGATACTCTCGAAGTGGCCTTTGTTGGAGAGTTGGATGGCAACCTTTACATGGTTGATTTCTCGAAAGAGAGCACATTCCATGCAACTTGTCTAATGGCCAAGGCCGACAAGGGGTGGATATGGCATCGCCGGCTAGCCCATGTCAGCATGAGAAATCTTCAAGATCTCTTAAAGGGAAATCACATCCTTGGACTAACAAATGTCTCTTTTGAGAAAGATCGTGTGTGTAGTGCATGCATAGCCGGGAAGCAACATCAATCAAAGCACCCACCCAAGAATATTGTGTCTACTTCAAGGCCTTTGGAGCTCCTTCACGTGGATCTTTTTGGGCCTCCTTCATGGGATAGTCTTGGCGGGAAAAAGTATGGACTTGTCATTGTGGATGATTACTCTCAAGGTATACATGGGTTTTCTTCCTCAAATCCAAGGACGAGATGAAGATCACCTTCATTGACTTTGCCAAGCAAGCACAACGCAAGTTTGACAAAGAAATTCTGGCAATAAGAAGTGATAATGGATCCGAGTTCAAGAACTACACCTTGGAAGAGTTCCTTAGTGATAAGGGATTGAGCATCAATATTCAGCTCCATACACTCCCCAACAAAATGATGTTGCAGAAAGGAAGAACCGCACCCTTGTGGAGATGGCAAGGTCCATGTTGCATGAATACAAGTCGCCACATAGTTTTTGGGCCGAGGCCGTCAACACTGCATGTCATGCATCAAACGGGCTCTTCCTACTTACGATATTGGAAAAGACTCCATATGAGCTCCTAACCGGGAACAAGCCAAATGTCAAGTACTTTCGTGTATTTGGGTGTAAATGCTTCATCCTCAACAAAAGAGAACGGTTAGGAAAATTTCAATCTAAAACCATTGAGGGCATATTTGTTGGCTATGGATCAAACTCTCACGCCTATAGAGTCTACAACAAATCCAATGGATGTGTTGTAGAAACTTGTGACATGGTGTTTGATGAATTTAATGGCTCCCATGGGGAGCAAGTTGATCTAAGTGATGTAGGTGAAGATGATTCTTCTCAAGATATCTTGACAATGGGTGTTGGTGCACTTCTTCCAATGGAACAAGACCCTCATGATGATGAAGAAGAAGATGAAGGCCTCACACACCATCAAACTACTTCAACACCCATACCATCACAAACCCCTATTACTCAATCAATGCCCATAGTCCATGTACAAGATGATGATCAAGTTCCTCTTCATGATAATCATCAAGAACAAGATCATCCTCAAGGGAAAGAACAAGAAAGTGGAATCATTGAGAATGAACTTCAACAAATGCAAGAAGAAGAAGAAGAAGCTTTTCCACCACACATTAATGATCCATATGTTGAGGACGTGGATGATGGACATGAAGTTGAACCTCGCGAAACCTTAAGCTCCATCATGCCTCGAGTAGCCGGTCGTGTTGATGTTGATAAAATCCTCACCGGCATATCGGAAGGTAGAGTCACTCGTAAACAATTAACAAACGTTTGTGCTCACTTCGCTTTTGTGTCTAGTGTTGAGCCTCTCAAGATACAAGATGCGTTGATAGACAACGATTGGCTCATTGCTATGCAAGAAGAGTTAAATAGTTTTGAGCGCAATCAAGTGTGGTCATTAGTCAAGAGGCCAACTACGGAACACAACGTCATTGGAACAAAGTGGATATTCAAGAACAAGCAAGATGAGAATGGCGTAATCATCCACAACAAGGCAAGGTTAGTGGCACAAGGGTACTCACAAGTTGAAGGTTTGGACTTTGGTGAGACCTTTGCCCCCGTTGCCCGTCTTGAATCCATTCGCATCTTACTTGCTTATGCTGCTTTCAATGGCTTTACATTACATCAACTGGATGTGAAGAGTGCTTTCCTTAACGGTCCTCTACAAGAAGAAGTATATGTATCACAACCACCTGGGTTCGTTGACCCCGATCACAAAGACTATGTGTATAAACTTCATAAGGCTTTGTATGGCCTCAAACAAGCACCTCGTGCTTGGTATGATCATCTTAAGAAGTTTCTACTCGATGATGGTTTTGTGAGAGGGGTGATCGATCCCACTCTTTTTACTAAGAGGGACAAAGGTGATTTGATCTTATGCCAAATCTATGTAGATGATTTCATTTTTGGTTCTCCTAACATTCATTTATGCAAGAAGTTTGTGGTATCAATGACCAAGAATTTTGAAATGTCACTCAATGTGGATTTGAAGTTCTTCCTCGGCTTTCAACTCCAACAATTTCAAGAAAGAATTATCTTGTCTCAAGCCAAATACC
Source organism: Triticum aestivum (assembly GCF_018294505.1). Classification (NCBI taxonomy): domain Eukaryota; kingdom Viridiplantae; phylum Streptophyta; class Magnoliopsida; order Poales; family Poaceae; genus Triticum; species Triticum aestivum. The sequence continues at coordinate 191,985,964 of NC_057794.1, forward strand.
TCAAGGATATCCTACCAAAATTTGGTATGACTGATGCTAGCCCATGTAAGACCCCCATGCCAACCAAAATTGTACTCACTGAAGACTCAAACGGTATCCCCTTCGACCCGTCTAAATACCGCTCTATGATTGGTTCATTGCTTTATCTTTGTGCATCTAGACCATACATCATGTTTAGTGTATGCATGTGTGCTAGATTTCAAGCTTCCTCTAGGGAAAGCCATCATAAGGTGGTTAAGCATATTCTTATATATCTTGTTCACACCCCAAAGTTGGGTCTATGGTACCCCAAGGATGCTAAGTTTGATCTCGTTGGGTACACAGATGCGGATTGGGCTGGAGACAAAGTGGATCGTAAATCCACCTCCGGTGCATGTCAATTTCTTGGACGCTCCTTGGTAAGTTGGTCCTCGAAGAAGCAAAATTGTGTTGCCCTCTCCACCACCGAAGCTGAATATATTGCAACCGCCAGTTGTGCAACTCAGTTACTATGGATGAGGCAAACTTTGAAGGATTACGGTATCACCTATAGACATGTGCCTCTTCTATGTGATAATGAAAGTGCCATTAATATTGCTGAGAACCCCAAAGATCATACCCACACCAAGCACATTGAAATTAGGTACCACTTCTTGAGAGATCATGTGGAGAAGGGTGATATTGACATTGCTCATGTTGGCACAGATATGCAACTTGCAGATATTTTCACCAAGCCATTGGATGAAGCAAGGTTTTGTCAACTTAGGCGTGAACTTGGTATCTTGGAGCTTGACAACATTATGTGAAATCTAGTACTCATTCATGCATGAACATTCTGTCTTGTCTTGATGTTGGCATATATTTAGGGAGAGACATTCAATTCATGGATGTTCTCACCCCACATAATGCATAAATAGAACAAACACTCTCAAAGTTTCATGGTTCTCGAACTATGGGCTTTAATATGATGGAGTCGTGACCATGTGCTCAAAGTCTACATCTTTGCGGTCCTATGGTCCATATGCTCAAACATGGTGACCTCGATCACCGCTTGTACCTTGCATGTATGGATCTTTCATTACTTATTTAAGTTGGGTGGTTATTTTTATCTTAGTATGACCATAGATGACTCAGACTTCTACCCATATAAATCGCTAAAAACTCCTTGGCGGGGTCTATATTCAAGTCTTTGTGTTGACTCCTTGAAAATCCATTCCCCATCCTTCTCTCTGTCCAGTGGCCGAACATCCGGCTCCTCTGCCGGACATCCGGGCCCTGTAACAAATCCCTGCTGCTGCGCAAGGCACCATCCTGCATCTCCAGTGGCCGGATTTCCGGGCTGGTCCCTGGATGTCCGACCCATTGGACCTATTTCTTCCACTCCCTGACCTCCAACCGCCGGATATCCGGGCCATGCCCCGTATGTCCGGCCCGTAGCCGCACCGTATAACAGAGGAAGGGCTCGAGCTTTAGGGGGAATTACTCACTCGCTCCCGTTTCCTCTCCCCATCTCACCACACAGCCCGTCGCCACCGGGGTGTGCTCCGGCGCTGCCCCGGCCAGTCTCCGTCGATCTCCGGCCCCGATCTCCTGCCCACGGACTCTCCTCCTCCCGATCTATGACTCTATCCAATCCATCTCTTGGATTGTGGATTGAGTCTCTCGGGAGGGGCCGGTGTTCGGAGGGATTCACTGCCGGAGTTCTTCATGGCTCGCACCAAGAACTGCGGTCCCATGCGTCCCGAGGTGTCTTCTCTGGGTAAGAATGTTGTCTCTCTCCATCTCCCTTTTTCCTTGTGACCAAAATCTGATTAGGGTTGCATTAGTCTCCATGTACATCTTGCCATATCTATTGCTCTCGCGTTTTGGTACTGAATACCTAAGCCTACAATCACGTCTATATGTACTCGGCTACTCAACTTAACCATGAGCATGTAATTTTGTTTATCTCCATTTGGACTTGTCCTATGGTCATAATAAAAAAAATTGTTCATCCCACGGTTTAATTTGGTGTATCCCTGTTCATATCCTTTGGCTTCTTCTTATTGGAATCTTCTCATTATCCATTTCAGTTGATCGCCGGCAAGGCTTAACCGACTCCGATGAGCATGCTCGGCCTAAGAAGAAGAAGACCACCACCAAGAAGAAGAAACGGGCACCATCCACCAGTCCGTCGGCCTCGGATCCAAATGATGCGGACTATGTTGGAGAGGAAGAGGGTGACAGTGCACCAAGACAGTCTGTTGGACAGTCCAAGCCCGGTACTAGGAGGGCGCCGGTGCCTCAAGTTCGTGGTTCTGCCATGCCCATTACCCATGGTCGTCGCATCTCCATGGAGCTTCCTGACAGTGAAGGTCGCCCCACTCACGACTTCACAATTGTGGGGGCAGGGCAATATCTTCAGTTCCATTGGGATGTCAATCAATATGAGATGGTGGCTGATGCCGAAGATCCTCGGTTCCGGACTCGTATGCAGCAGGATCTCTATTCTAGTTTTGTCCATGGGCGTGGCCTTGCTCCTCACTCATACTTGGATCTCAACTTCCTGCGTGATAATCCTGCCATGTTCCTTAACGATCCGGTCAAGATCATTGATGATATGACTCTTGATCCCGCAATGACCTTCAGGTGCGATTGGAGTGAAGCTGCCATCCTGCAGTTCTATGCCACCTGTTTCTTTGGTCCAGACAACACTCTCACTTGGATGACCGATGACACCACACTGAGCATCACCTATGACAGGTTTGTTCAGATTTTGGGTCTCTCCGGTGTGGGCCATTGCATCCACAGTATGGATCCAGAGTACAAGCCCAAAGGGATTGATGCTTGCATGCCTCTTGTAAAACCTCCCTCTCAGCTCACTGATGAAGAGAAAGCATATCCAGTCAATGAAGTATCCATCTTTCGTGCTCCCTTCTTCATCCTCTATCAGTGTGTGCTTCGCACACTCTACCCTAAGAAGGGAGATCACTCGAGGGCTCGGAACTATTGCATTGACTTGATGGTTCATATGCATGAGAAACCCACTGAGCCTCTGGACACAGCCAACTTCATTTGGCATGAGATCCGTCTTTGCAGCTTCATTTAGACGCGCCAGTTCCCTCATGCTCCATTTATTCAGGCTCTGATTGATCACACTACTCCCTTTGAGGTGGTTAAGCCAACTGTGCACTCCATTTGGAAGCCTCCTCCTCATATGCGTGTGGTAGCTCCTACTCCTACTCAGCCTAGGAGGTCTGCTGGTGGGAGGACAGCTGCTCCCACTCCGCCCACTGGTTCTTCTGTTCCATCTTCCTCGACTGCTCCTCGCGGTCGTTTTGCATCATTCTTGGGTAAGGCTCAATCTGCTATCATGAAGGCGATCACTTTCAGCTGTCAGCAAAATCATGATGTTCAGAAGCGCCTAATCATCTCCAAGAATCTACTCAAACAGTGCCTCCGTGACCGTGGGAGTCCCATTAGTGATGATGATCCCCTTCCCGTAGCTCCATCCTCGTCCACTTTCGGCTTTCCATCTCGTGCTGAGTACCCCGAGTTCTTTGATGATGATGATGATGACATCCGTCGGGAGTGATTGAGCCTGTTTAGTTCTTCGCCCCTTTTTACTTGTTGCTGTCAAAGGGGGAGAAGTAGTATCTTAGTAATATGGTCATGCTTTGAGATGTTATTTCAACTTTATGTTGCTACCTATGGTACTTGTTTGTTTGAGACTATGTTACTATTCGTGTGCCTTCTTGTTCGTCTGAGACTATGTTATGTTAGTGTGTGGCCATGAAATGTTCTCGGTCTATTTGATGTGTTATGATGATTTCATATGTGCTTGTCTCTCATTGTTTTTTCTTTCTCTTATCTCTTTGTGTTACATATGCTATCATACGAACTGTTGTGTGGGTCATTCCAATATACTCATCGCATGCACACAATGAGGGGGAGCTAAAAGCAAATTGTAACTAAACATATTTTGTATCCTTTTTGCTCTCATGATTGTCATTGCTAAGATTATTTATTACATTTATGATACTACATGTATGATTGTCATCAACAAACAAAAATGGGGAGATTGAGAGTGCAATCATGCCCTTATATTATGTTTTGATGTTAATGACAATCTACATGTAGGGGACTAACAATGGTTGTCAAGTGAATCTCAGGTGTTGGTCCCCGGTTCGTCAGATTGTGTGTGGATCAAGAGCATACGAAGTGGGTTCTCTCAAGGATGAAGTGTTAAAATGATGTTACATTTTGTTTCCTTGAGTATAGGATCCCGCACTATTAAGAGGGGATCAATTGGGTTCACAACAGACTTGCTCGAGTCAAAAATACTCCTTTCCATAGTTCTTTTTATCCCCTCTTAACTTTGAATCATTATGTCTCTGGGAGTGCCGGATGTCCGGGCCTCGTGCCGGATGTCCGGGCTGCTCCCCGGATATCTGGGCCTCTCGACGGATATCAGGGCCTAGCCATTCCAGAATGCACTTTTGTGCAGTACTGCTGCCGGATGCCCGGCCCTCTACGCCGGATCTTCGGGCTCCCAGTTCTTGCCGGATGTCCGGCCTCCTTGCCGGATATCCGGGCATAGCTGTCCAGAGAATGTTTTTATGTTGGGCTGCACGCCAGATGTCCGGGCACATGCCGGATGTCCGGGCCTTCCTGTTATGCCGGATGTCCGGGCTTGACCCCCCGGATGTCCGGCCCCTCTGTTTCCTGCTCTGTTTATGCCTCGCTTATCAAGTTGCTTGCCAGGCCGGATGTCCGGCCCCTAGCCCGGATGTCCGGCCTGCCCGTTCACTTGCACTACAACGGCCATATTTGAGCTGACACTATATATAGCCCTTCTCCTCCATGGGAGAGGGTTGACCATTTCACTTTGAACAAACCCTAGAACACATTTCACACTCTCTCTCTCTCACTCTTCCACACCAAATCTTAGATCCCCAAGGGATTAGAGAGCTTTCGAGAGAAGTTGTCCGATCAAGTGATAGATCCACTCCTTCTCCTTCGTTGCACCAAAGGAATTCGTGATTTGAGCAAGTCTTGAGCTTTTCCCCTTCGATCTTGTTACTCTTGGAGGTTGGAGACTCCTAGGCTATAGGAGTCTTTTAGAGAGGAATCGACCTTTGTGATTACCCCCGGAAAAAGTTTGTGAGGGTTTGGAGACCACCCCAAGGTCTACCACTAGTGGTTGAGAAACGCCTTCATGGTGTTGTCTCAAAGGGAGAATAGGGTGAGCCTTCGTGGCATTGGTGTGCCTTCGTGGTAACATCCACCTCTCTAACGGTGACGTAGCTTCCCTCCAAGGAAGTGAACATCGGCATACATCCTCGTCTCCCGGAGTTGCGGTTATTCCTAACTCTCTACTTGTGGTTACTTGTCTCCTAGCACTTACTTATATCTATTGTGTTTGTCTGTCTACTTACTTGTATTAGTTATTTATCTTGCTTAGCACTTAGTACTACACTTACAATTGTTAGGCTCACTTTCATATTCCGCATTTGTGCCTAAAATTGCTAAGTAACAATTAAAATTTGTAATTGTACCTATTCACCCCCCCCCCCTCTAGGTCCATCTCGATCCTTTCAACCCCAAGACGAAGTTTGTTCCTCAACAAGAGAAGCATGATCCTACTTCTTTCAAAGGGACACAGGCTCAAGATGATCTTCCACCACAAGACCACAAGCAAAAAGGTAAGGACAAGCTTCAAGAGGAAATTGATGCATTTGAAGAAGCTCCTAAGGCCTTGGTCAAGTGGGTTCCCAAGACTACATCAAGTTCCACTTCATCAAGTACAACTACAACTCCGAGGATTCCCATCAAGATGGTGTGGATCCCGAAGAAGAAGAACTGGAGAGTTCTTGAGGGTGACTCCGCCGACATACTTCACTCTTATCATTTTGGCAAGAACAAGTGCAATCAACTTCCACATCTTGCACTAGTTCAAGGAGTCACAAACCCTCTTGTTGGTAAGACAAGGGACAAGGTAACCTAAAGCTTTCATAGACATCATCTTGTGTGTGCATCACTCCATGCCTATGGATATCCTTGTTTGTTCCTTGTGGGACTAACCCGTGTAGGTATTGAAAGTGCAACTCACTCCAAAGGATAGCTCCAAATGATCTACATCAACATTGAGCATCCACATCTTCAACATCTACATGAAGTCATCATCGAAAAAACCCAAGGTTAGTTCATCCCTCTTAAGGGGGGATCTCACATCTAGGGGGAGCTTTACTTTAAGAATTGAGCTAAAGCAACTCTAATGGTGTGAAAACAACAACGCTTTATGTAAAAGTGGTAACCCCACTTGTGCTTAAACGATGAGTATGACCTATGATCAAATGTTCTCATTTGACTCCTAAGTCAATATACTCATATATAGATGACCTAGTCATCGCCAATTGCTTGATAGATGATAGAATTGGTTGTGCATGCTTTGCCACATATTTCAATTGCCATTTTATTGTGTGAGCATGTTGGTTGCATAATTTACTCATTCAAGAACATCCACTTGTTGTTTTGATTGATTGGTTTCTTTTTTCTCTTGCCAAGTGGATGGACAAGAATGCCTAAGAACCTTCTCTAGCTATCTATGCTTTTCTCGTCTCAAACTCTATTCATGCTACATCACAAAATTTGATCAAGTCAGATTCGAACCACTCTGTGTGAGGAGCACTCAGAGTCCTCGATTCGTCATAGACTTAAACTTCCAAAACTTCTTTGTGCGTTTCGGTCTGACCGATTCACCCATTTCGGTCATACCGAGATCACTAAGTCGATCTAGGTTTTAAATCTCGGTGCAATCGATTTGAACTTTTCGGTCACACCGAGTTGCAGCAACTACTTGCAGTTATGCATCTTGGTGCCACCGAGTTGTTCCACTCGGTCACACCGACAGGGTCGGGCTATATATACCCACGGGCAAAATTTTGGAAATTTTCTCCGAACTCTTTCGCCCACGCTTAGCCCGCTCTGCCTCGAGGGTCTCCGGATCGTCCTCCTCGTCGCCAGTTGCCTCCTGTCGCTGGTCTCCACCGCCGTCAACGGGAATCATCCCCGCCGTTGCCGCCGTAGCGAGTTCATCGCCGAACTAGGGTATGAACTTGATCACTGTGCTATCCTTATCTGACTCCTAGCACATTGTGTTCGCCATGAATCTTGCCACGATTTAAACTATCTTATCCAGTCAAAAACACTTCGTAGATTAGAGATGATTTGAAAAATTAGGGTTAGGTTTCCGCCGAAACCATCTCGAACCAACCTAGTTGTGGAACTCGGTACCACCGATTCGGCTCAGGCCATTGCACATGTGATTCTCGGTCTGACCGAGAATTGAAAATTGGTGTGACCGAGTTCAGGACTTTGTGAAACCCTAGCAGTCTCGGTGCCACCGAACTGTGACTCAGTCTGACCGAGTTCACTAGTTTAGGTTCCAACAGCTGCTTCGGTATCACCGAGTTTACAAATCGGTTGATCCGAAATGCTTTCTGAGGAAAACTAAAACTAAGTTTTTGATTCATTCTTTTGCAAAAACCTCCATATTTTGTGATGCTCATCCACTCTACCTCATCTATAATCTATTCACAGGGCCAGCTGTCAGAGATTGCATTATGTCTGATCAAAGTGACAGTAAGAACAAGTCAAAGGAGCAGGTTCACATGAGTGAGGGCACTAATCCCTCTAGCAGCTCAGATGATGGAATCAGGAGCACACCCAGCAACTTGCCAAAAGCTGCCACCAGGGCCAGAAAGAAGAAAACTTCTGAATCTGAGGATGAAGACTATGTGGCAGTTGAGGATGAGGCCACTTCCAAGAAGAAAGTGCTTAAAAAGGAATATAGCACTGCTGCAACTAAGCCAGGTCTGAAGACCAAGAGGCCAGCAGGAAGACAGCCAATGTCTAAACCTAGGAAAGTTGCCACAGGTGAGGAAATGGAGCTCACTCTTGAACCCAAGGAAGCTGGAGATGGCAAGAAGAGGAAAGAGAGGGTCAAGAAGACCATGGCCAGAGTAATTGGAAAGCCATCCATGATGAGAGACTCTGAAGAAGAAGAGGAAGAAGATGCTGCACCAACACCTAAGGCACAGAAACTTATGGGAGATGCCATAAGATCAGGGGCTACTTCATCTAAGCCCAAAGAAGCTCCCAAGCCAGCTGCTCCAAAACCCAAAGCTGTACCAAGAGGAGTACCAGGAACATTCCAGCTGCTGAGAAAAACAAGGCCCAGTGCCTGAAACTGTTGCTGAAGAAGATGATGAGACACATGTTTTGAGGAAGTTAAAGCCAAAAATTCTAGATCATAATGATGCTCATCCTGTAGCAGAAAACATGAAGATCAGGAAGGACTCGGGATTGAGGCTATGGAGAGAGTCAGATCCATATGCCACCAGAAGGAGAACTGTTGTGGACTACAGGTTCCATACCAAAGAACAGCAGGATTTTTATGAGACAGTGTTGCTTGACAAGAAACCAATAGTATGTGACATGAGATGGGTCAACTGGGAGTACATCAAGGAGAATGAAGAACACTATCCAGGAGTATATGACAGTTTCAAGGCTTGTGGAGTAGATGAGTTTGTGGCTCAGAAGCTCACAAAGTGGAATGATGAGCTTATCATGCAGTTCTACTCCACAGCTCACTTCTACCCAGATGGCAAGATAGTCTGGATGTCTGAAGGCACTAGATACCAGTCAACAGTAGCAGAATGGGCTCAATTGATCAATGCTCTTGAAGAGAATGAAGATGACTTGGATGTCTATGCCAAGAATAAGAAGGATCACAACTCCATGGCTAGCATGTACAAGGAGATTCCTGATGCAGATCTTGAGACTCACCAATTTGGATCAGTGAAACACCTGCTGTCAGGACTGCCTACTATCAATTGGATCCTCAGGCACACTCTTCTGCCCAAGTCTGGTGATCACAGAATGATTAGAGGCCACTCCATCAATCTCCTACATGTATTTGATGTGCCACAAAAGTTCAAGGTCATGAGTCTTATAGTTGAAACTATCAAGAGGACAGCTGCTAGCCAAAAGAGAAGTTGTGGGTATGCACCACAGATCCAGGAGTTGATTAACTCCAAGATGGGCACTGGCACATACTTGTTGGACAAGGAGCACATGCCTATCTATCCAGACTTTGAGGACAACCAAGTGGTTATGAATGAGGATGAACCATCTTCTGTGCACGCTCAAGCAAAGAGGGAGAAGCCAAAGGCTGAGAAAGCTGCAAAGATGCCAACCATGGAAGAGGCATCTCAGTATCTTCTGAAGAGCAAGCAAGATCAGCTTGGCTACTTGATTGTATCCACTCTAAGGATTGAGAAAGGGCTGGCCACCCTGACTCAAAACCAGGAGAGCTTGGAAAGGATCATGGAGCAGAAGTTCTATGACATGGATGTGAAGATAACTGAGATCCAGTCTGTTGTGGAGCAACTTTAGGATGATATGCAGGAGAGGAAGGGCAAGACAACCACTAAGGTATTTGCCCGAGTGCCTAGAGCTCAGAGGTCAACTGCAGTGCCAGTAACAGACACCAGAGCCACTTCATCTGCACCAGCTACAGCTTCAGTGCCACAAGCTCCAGCACCTACTCCAACAGCTCCATCTACATCGACTGAAGCCTTCGTTCTTGGAGTTCTCCGGACACCACCACCTGAAGACCAAGCCTGAGAGACGATTTAGTGCTATGCATTTTCTATGAACTTTTTGGTAACTTGTTGCCAAAGGGGGAGAAAAATGTATAGATCATAGGCTTCGAGAGAGAGTGTTGCTTTTTTATTCTCTCTTGCTTTGGTGGTTGAACTTTATTTGGTTGATTGAGATAATTTCTGTCTGTGTGATACTTGGATGATCATGTGTGTTTGATCATATGCTACATTAATGCTTGTTGGATGACATTATCATTTTATCCCTATATGATCATTCACTTTGCTTGGTGATGAGTGCATGTATTTAATTATTATCATTTTGAGCGCTCCACCAAGATGTATGTGACATGGAAGAGTAACCCATGAGCCTAACTCTCTGTGCATTTGCAGTCCAAAGCAAATCATAAACTGTGCACAAATTTAGGGGGGGCTCTTGCTTTTCACATACTTCTCAAAGCGACAATGTTTTTCACTCTTATTATCATTCGTCGAAGCTTTGATCTATATGTTGTCATCAGTTACCAAAAAGGGGGAGATTGAAAGTGCAACTATCCCTTGGTGGTTTTGGTAATTCCTAACAACATATAGCTCATTGAGCTAACATTATTCCAAGATTAATATTTTGGGAAAAGCTCAATGAATGGCATGGCATGGATGAGGAAAGTGGACCCCTCAAAATACTAAGGAAAAAAATATTGGCTCAAGCTCAAAGCTCAAGACTCTACATTTTATATTTTAGTGATCCCAGATCACATTGAGTCTATAGGAAAAGCCAATACTATCAAGGAGGGATGAGGTGTTGCTTGATGAGGTTCTTGCTTCATAGTGCTTAGTGATATGCTCCAAAACCCTCAACTATCTTCCCACATCCACATATGATCTAAACCAAAAGTCAAACTCGGCCCCACCGATTCTTTCTATCCGGCGCCACCGAGTTCAGATGTCATAGCCACTGCCACAAACCCTAGGCAAATCGGTTTCACCGATAGGGATCTCGGTCACACCGAGATGGGGTTGTAATCTCTCTGTTTCCCTTCGTAACGTTTCGGTCCTACCGAGATGAGCGATCGGTCCCACCGAGATTGCAATGTAAACTCTCTGTTTCCCTTTTGTAACATTTCGGTCCCACCGAAATGAGCAAATCGGTCCCACCGAGTTTACCTGACCAACTCTCTGGTTAGCTTATTACCAAAATCGGTCCCACCGAGTTTGTGTAATCGGTCACACCGAGATTACGTTATGCCCTAACCCTAACCATATCGGTCCTACCGAGTTGCATCTCAGTCCCACCGAAAATCCTAACGGTCACTAGGTTTGCTAAATCATTCCGACCAAGTTTCTCAATTCGGTCTCACCGAGATTGGTAAATTGTGCGTAACAGTTAGTTTTTGTGTGGAGGCTATATATACCCCTCCACCCACTCTTCATTCGTGGAGAGAGCCATCAGAACATACCTACACTTCCAATACACATTTTCTAAGAGAGAACCACCTACTCATGTGTTGAGGCCAAGATATTCCATTCCCACCATATGAATCTTGATCTCTAGCCTTCCCCAAGTTGCTTTCCACTCAAATCTTCTTTCCACCAAATCCATATCCTGTGAGAGAGAGTTGAGTGTTGGGGAGACTATCATTTGAAGCACAAGAGCAAGGATTTCATCATCAACACACCTTTTGTTACTTCTTGGAGAGTGATGTCTCCTAGATTGGCTAGGTGTCACTTGGGAGCCTCCGACAAGATTGTGGAGTTGAACCAAGGAGTTTGTAAGGGCAAGGAGATCGCCTACTTTGTGAAGATCTCCCGCTAGTGAGGCAAGTCCTTCGTGGGTGATGGCCATGATGGGATAGACAAGGTTGCTTCTTCATGGACCCTTCGTGGGTGGAGCCCTCCGTGGACTCATGCAACTGTTACCCTTCGTGGGTCGAAGTCTCCATCAACGTGGCTGTATGATAGCACCACCTATCGGAACCACGACAAAAACATCAGTGTCTCCCATTGCGTTTGAATTCTCCAAACCCTTCCCTTTACATTCTTGCAAGTTGCATGATTTACTTTCCGCTGCTCATAGACTCTTTGCATGCTTGCTTGAATTGTGTTAAGATTGCTTGACTTGTGCTAAGATAGCTAAAATCTGCCAAAGACTAAAATTGGGAAAAGGATAGATTTTTAATTGGTCAAGTAGTCTAATCACCCCCCCCCCCTCTAGACATACTTTCGATCCTACAGTATGAATTATGGTTTGGAAAGAAACCTAAGTTGTTGTTTTTGAAAGTTTGGGGATGCGATGCTTATGTCAAGGAACTTCAACCTGAAAAGCTCGAACCCATGTCGGAAAAATGCGTCTTCATAGGATACCCTAAGGAAACTATCAGGTATACCTTCTACCTCAGATCCAAAAGTAAGATCTTTGTTGCCAAGAATGGATCCTTTCTAGAGAAAGAGTTTCTCTCAAAAGAAGTAAGTGGGAGGAAAGTAGAACTTGATGAGGTACTACCTCTTGAACCGGAAAGTAGCGCAACTCAGGAAGATGTTTCTATGGTGCCTGCATCGACTAGAGAGGAAGTTAATGATGATGACCATGAAACTTTGGATCAAGGTGCTACTGAAATTCATAGGTCCACAAGGACACGTTCTGCACCAGAGTGGTACGGCAACCCTGTCCTGGAAATCATGTTGTTAGACAACAGTGAACCTTCGAACTTTGAAGAAGTGATGGCGGGCCCGGATTCCAACAAATGGCTTGAAGCCATGAAATCTGAGATAGGATCCATGTATGAAAACGAAGTATGGACTTTGACAGACTTGCCCGATGATCGGCAAGCCATAGAGAATAAATGGATCTTTAAGAAGAAGACTGACGCAGATGGTAATGTGACTATCTATAAGGCCCGGCTTGTCGCTAAGGGTTATCGACAAGTTCAAGGGGTTGACTACGATGACACCTTCTCACCCGTAGCGAAGCTGAACTCCGTCTGAATCATGTTAGCAATTGTCGCATTCTACAATTATGAGATATGGCAAATGGACGTCAAAACAACATTCCTTGATGGTTTCCTTAGGGAAGAATTGTATATGATGCAGCCGGAAGGTTTTGTCGATCCTAAGAATGTTGACAAGGTATGCAAGCTCCAGCGCTCCATCTATGGGCTGGTGCAAGCATCTCGGAGTTGGAACATTTGCTTTGATGAAATGATCAAAGCATTTGGGTTTATGCAGACTTATGGAGAAGCCTGTGTTTACAAGAAAGTGAGTGGGAGCTTTGTAGCATTTCTCATATTATATGTGGATGATATACTACTGATGGGAAATGATATAGAACTTTTGGAAATCATAAAGGCCTACTTGAATAAGTGTTTTTCAATGAAGGATCTTGGAGAAGCTGCTTACATATTAGGCATCAAGATCTATAGAGATAGATCGAGACGCCTCATTGGTCTTTCGCAAAGCACATACCTTGACAAGATATTAAAGAAGTTAAATATGGATCAGTCCAAGAAGGGGTTCTTGCCTGTATTGCAAGGTGTGAGATTGAGCACGGCTCAATGCCCAACCTTGGCAGAAGATAGAGAAAAGATGAGTGTCATCCCCTATGCCTCAGCCATAGGGTCTATTATGTATGCCATGTTGTGTACCAGACCTGATGTGAACCTTGCCGTAAGTTTGGTAGGGAGGTACCAAAGTAATCTCGGCATCGAACACTGGACAGCGGTCAAGAATATCCTAAAGTACCTAAAAAGGACTAAGGATATGTTTCTCATTTATGGAGGTGACGAAGAGCTCGTCGTAAAGGGTTACGTCAATGCTAGCTTCGACACAGATCTGGATGACTCCAAGTCACAAACCAGATACGTGTACATTTTGCATGGTGGGGCAGTCAGCTGGTGCAGTTGCAAGCAAAGCCTTGTGGCGGGATCTACATGTGAAGCGGGGTACATATCAGCCTCGGAGGTAGCACAGGAAGCAGACTGGATGAAGGAGTTCATCACCGACCTAGGAGTTATCCCCAATGCCTCGGGCCCGATGACTCTCTTCTGTGACAACACTGGAGCCATTGCCCTTGCCAAGGAGCCCAGGTTTCACAAGAAGACCAGGCATATCAAGCGTCGCTTCAACTCCATTGTGAATATATTCAAGATGGAGGCATAGATATTTGTAAAGTGCATACGGATCTGAATATCGCAGATCCATTGACTAAACCTCTTCCACGAGCAAAACATGATCAACACCAGAACTCTATGGGTGTTCGATTCATCACCATGTAACTAGATTATTGACTCTAGTGCAAGTGGGAGACTGTTGGAAATGTGCCCTAGAGGCAATAATAAAATGGTTATTATTATATTTCCTTATTCATGATAATTGTCTGTTGTTCATGCTTTAATTGTATTAACCGGAAACCGCAATACATGTGAAAATACATGGATGACAACATGTCCCTAGTGAGCCTCTAGTTGACTAGCTCGTTGATCAATAGATGGTTATGGTTTCCTAACCATGGACATTGGATGTTGTTGATAACGGGATCACATTATTAGGAGAATGATGTGATGGACAAGACCCAATCCTAAGCATAGCACAAAATCGTGTAGTTCGTTCGCTAGAGCTTTTCTAATGTCAAGTATCGTTTCCGTAGACCATGAGATTGTGCATGTGACGCACGGATAATTAAGCTACAGTAATCTCCTGCTAATGATGACACGTCATCATTCTTACTGTTGCTAATCCTCATTTGATCCAAAGCATAATTCAAATTCAATTCAAATTAAAGTCCAAAAATTCAACTTTGTCAAACATGCAAAATAAAATGTTCAACGTGTGGAAAATATTCCATAACTAATTATGGTGGTGAACCAACATTTTTGCAAAGTGTTTAAATGCCTTGAGCTAGTCAACACAGTGGCATAGATAATAATTTAATTGTTTTTAAATTGTAAAAATACTAAACTAATTTATTTTAACCTCAAACTAATTGTGGCAGTGGCATAAGTTACTAGTGTTGATTTAGAGACTAGTGTTGTATTTTGTCAATCTAAAAATAAAGGAAACTAACAGAGAAGCAAAATGAAAATAAAATGAAAAGGCATCCCCTGACCCCCTGGGCCTCGGCCCATCTCACCGAACCATCCCACCTTCTCCTTCTCCCCCACCCGTGCACTGCTCCTCCATCCCGCGTCGCTACAGGGTGCGGTCGCTGCCCGACCACCTCGCCAACCCCGTTGCTGCAGGGATAAGGATGCCCCCATCTCGACCCCTCGGGATCCTCCCCTCCACCTCGCCCAGATCCACTCTCCTCTCGCTCCCTCTCCCTTCGCTGCCCGTGCACGGAGCCGCATGACCATGGCCGTCCCCCCCACTGAAGCAGCGGCCACCGACCGCCTCGTGCCCCACCGTCGAGTCCAGGAGCTCCTCCGCGTCCCACTACGTCGCCTACGTCGTCTACGAGGCCGGATCAGCCCGGATCACGCCTGCATCGACGCCACCGCGTCATCTTCTTCCAATTGGCCCCGCCACTACCTCGCCGTCATCCTGCTACTCCGGCGCCTCCCCGACCCCGTCGGCGTGCTCCGCTGTGACCCCTTTCACCGCTACCCCTGCCTCCCCTCCGTTCTCTTCGCCGTAGGCCGCCGTTTCAAGCTGTCCCCGTCGTCTCGCTCGTCCCTGACCGCGACCGCAGGCCCCGACCGCCGCGGCCCCGCGCACGCGCTGCAGTGCGTGCCCCGCTTGCCCCGTTGCTGCCCCTGTGCGCCTGTCGCTGCTGACCGCGCCGGTCACGTCCGCGCGCCCCAGGTCGTGGTTGGCCGCATGTGCCCTTGCCTGCGGCTGCTCGTCCTACCACCCACGCTGTTCTTCTCGCCACGCCTCGATGTTGTCCGCCGCCACTGCGCGCCACTCCGCTCTCGCGCCCGGTAACCGCAGCCACCGCGGCCCTGTCCCCCCCTTCCCGTGCTACAAGCCCTCCCTTGTTCGGTGACGCCACGTGCGTGCGTCTGCGCTGGAGGCCGCGCTCCCGCCCTCCTACTCCGGCCGGCCGCAGCTGGCCATGGCCCCGCCGGCGATGTCTATCACTCCCGTGCGGGTGTGCGGGCGCCCGCACCCGATAGCGCTCGCCCAGCTGGCCTTTGGGCCAATGACAGTGGGGCCCAGCCCCTTTAAAAATGTATTTTAAAAATAAGAATAATTAATTAATTAATTAGGTAATTAATTAACTTAATTGACTTTGTTCAGTACCTAATTAACTTGATTAGTTAATTAAAACTGTTAATTAGTTGTTAGTCTATGACATAACGGCCCCACTTGCCAGGGTTGACTTTGGTCAACTCTGTTGACTGCTGACGTCATGATGACATCATGCTGATGCAACAACCCCATTTTAGATTTAATCAGAATATTGGTAAAACTTAGAAAATTCATAGAAAATAATCCGTAACTCGGATGAAAAAGTTTTCTACATGAAAGCTGCTCAGAACAATCCAATGAATCCGGATACGCGGTCTGTTCATCTGTCACATGCCCCTAGCATGCTGAACATGGAACCGTCCCCTCTCTTTTCATTTGTCTGAAAATGCCAAACTTCGGGAAAGCATTCCCGGATGTTATCCCCCTTCGCCGGTAGCGTGTAGCACCGCGTTAGAACACGCCTAGCTCTGCATGTTGTCTTGTTATGCTCTTGCTTGCTATGTATTTACTGTTTCTCCCCCCTCTTCTCTTCGGTAGACCCCGTGATGGTTGTCGATGCCACTATGATCGACTACGTCACCGACGACCCCTCCTCGTCTGAGCAACCAGGCAAGCCCCCCTTTGATCATCCCGATATCGCCCATTCCATTCTCTCATGCTTGCATTAGATTTTGCTACTGTTATTGTTTGCTCCTATTTTGATGCATAGCCTGCTTTTGTAACCTGCTCATTGTTACCTTACCTGCTTATCCTAAACTGCTTAGTATAGGTTGGTTAGTGATCCATCAGTGACCCCCAGCTTGTCCTTGTTGCCCCGCTTTATGTTCGATGACTCGATCAATGTGATCGACATCCAGGCCCCGCCACCGCACATCACCCCCCTAGTTGTACAACTCTACAGTTACTATCGAGTGCCGAGGGTGACACCTCATACATCACTCCTGATGAGATCTCTTTGGCGTAGCTATTCAGTCGTGGTCATCGAGGGTGATTTCCTCCTTAACCACTTCCGATACGACTCTGTCGTGCAACCCCTCAAGAGTGAACCTCGAGGGTGGTTCCTCTTACGTTCACCCTGATGATTACATCGAGTGGAATCCATCGAGGGTGGTTCCTCAGGGTTCCCCTTGGTGTTAGACACATAGTTACTATGGTTACAATGAATTTACACTACCATGTTACTAAAGATGGGTCAACCCTGAGCGGTACCCGCGCAAGCTTAATGGCGAGTGATGTGGAGTCGGGTTGACCTAGAAGGTGCCCGCGAGATACTTACGAGGTGTGGCCGGGCATTCTTAGCCCTTGCCGCAAGTACTCAAGACGGGGCGACGAGGTCACATCTTTCGTGAGTCTCTGCTTGTGACCACACTACCAACACAATAATGGTTTGGATATTTGATCCGAGGGGCCTCTGGCCTGATAGCACTAACCATCACATGGGCATTGTATGGGCGTTTTGCGTCGTATGCATCAGCCGAAGCTTATTAGACGTCAGCGACTAAGCGGCGCGCGCCGGGTTGGACTAGTAAGCTCCTGCTTTTTTAAGGAGGTAGCTAGGTCTACTCACCAGCCGCCCACGCAACGTGCAGGAGTTCCCGGGGCGATGGCCCATGATCCTTGGGGGAATAGGTTTAGTCCGGCGTGCTGACCTCTCTATTAAGCCTAGGTCGGGTTGCGGCGTATTGTTTGGCCGAGGCCGAGCATGACCCAGGAAAGTGTGTCCGGTCGGAGTTAATCGAGCATGGTGGGTAAGTTGGTGCACCCCTGCAGGGAAGAAAACATCTATCGATAGCCTATCCTACAGTAATGGACACTTGGACTTGTATCTCGGTCGATACAACTAGAACTGGATACTTGTGATGAGAAATGGATAATATGGCTCTAGGATTTCTTTCTCGCAGGGGGGTCGAGATGGGATCTCTGGGCGAGGTTGATAACACTACTACTACTTTACTTTATGCTACTCTTATATCTTCTGATGCTGCATGATGCTTGAAGATGCTGAAGATGCTAGTCTTCGATAGGACAAGGCTCTCCCATCTATTCTGGTATTTCTGCAGCCCAGTCCACATATACAGCCTTCCTTTGAAAATGTTGCATATGTAGTGTAGATCCTTGCTTGCGAGTACTTTGGATGAGTACTCACAGTTGCTTTGCTCCTCCTTTTCCCACTACTAGGAAAAGGCCTACTAATGGCGCACCTAATTTGGCCATTAATGGCGCATTAGTGGTGCGCCATTAGTAGCACGCCATTAGTATATTTTACTAATGGCGCACCACTGGTGCGCCATTAGTATCTGGTATACTAATGGCGCACCTCAGATGCGCCATTAGTATATACAATAGTGCGCCATTAGTATGCCTCCCAGGGGGCCATGTATACCCAGGTGCTTTGGCATACTAATGGCACACGACAACAGGATGCGCCATTAGTAACTTCGGCATACTAATGGCGCACTGTTTAATGATGCACCATTAGTATCCTTTGGCATACTAATGGCGCACTATGATGTGATGCGCCATTAGTATGAATACTAGGTTTTTTATTTTTTAATTTTCTGTTTTTTGCACAGGTTACAAAATGTATAATTGGACAAAATATAGACAGCACACATCAATAACAGATTCATCGAATACAATAAAAGATTAGTCTCTGAATACAATTCATCATTTTAGTCTCTGAATACAATTCATCATATTAGTCTTCGAATTGAAAAGACCGAACAAAGATAGAACATTATATTACAAGTCTCGAGACCGCGAGTTTGTCTTCACATTACAAGTCGATATCGATCATCTGAACTACCATCACATAGAAGAGAGCTGCGGTCATCACGATGAGCATCATCATGATGAAACTCGTCTTCATCCGGTTCCTCCAACGCTCCCTCCCCTCTCCCGCTAGATAGCGGCCGTATCTAGATTCGGCCTCGGCCCTAGTGGTGTACCCTTTGTAACTGTTACTGCTGAATCGGTGAACCTGTCTCCGACACTCCTCCCAGTCGTCGTAGACTCCGGGAACCTTACCCTTGTACACGACATACGACGGCATCGCTATGCAGTAGCCAAACGAAACGTTAGTACCAATTCACAGACAATACATAAGCAATATATAAGTATGCAACAGAACGATCGGAAGAGAAAAGCAAGACATTAATAGCATCAATTACATCTAAGTTGAACGGCTCTCGAAACCAAAGAGACATACTACAAGTTCATTAAAGTTTAATTACAACATGAGCCAATCGATGTTTCAGAACTAGACACAGCATCACTGCTTTCGACTCGACTCAAGGGACCAGAGCGTGGATGAAGCCGCCGCCTATCGTGGGAGTCATGAAACAACGGGCGTTGTCAGCCTGCATTTGTAGGATTGTGTCGATGTCACTGTTGGACGGTTGATTTCTGAGGTAGAACTGCCCCGAGGTACGAAGGACATCTTGATGGATGATTTCCGCAAACTCCGACTGGATGTGGAAGAATTCTTGTCTGATGTCCGCGTCCTGGATTGCCGACACGCTCGCGGCCCAATCTTTGAGTCTACTCGGTAGCAGAAGTTGATGATGGTCCCGTACAATCGCCCGCATGTGATGGATGGCGTAGTAGGCACCCTTCTGACCGCCAGGCGGCTACTTGACGCAGCAGAATGTCGTATTGTGGGAGAACATGTTCTTGCCGTACTTACGAATAGGCCTGGTGAAGGTGCCTCCAGATTTGACGTAGCTGGGGAGAACATCATCAAGAACCTTCTTGACATTTGTGTAGTCTACGTTCGACTGACGGTCCGGGTCGAAATACGTGGCCATGGAATATTTGGGGCTTAGGAGGATGAGCGTGCAATGTGTGTCACTATAGAAAACACGGAATGTTAAAAGAAAAACGATCGAAATCTAAGAATTCATATGTTACGGGGCGGTTGAGGGGAGGACTTACTCGGGAAAGTAAGGCACGAGGAAGTTATCCTTATCTTGGTTTGCCAGAATGACGCCTTTGAGGTAAGAACTTGCGACTTGCCGGTCCCCAGCGCTGCCCAAGATCTTGGCACGCATGTAGAAGGGGTCGACTATCACGATGTTCGGGGTCTTGTCGCAAATGATCCGCATCTCCATACTCAGCGAAAATAGCCGAACAAAGGTGTAGTGCAGTGGATGAAGGTTCAACATAGCGTGGATGTCATCAAACGCAGGACGATCGTACCCCCGATGGAGTTATCCACAAAGCCCTTGCCCTCTGGCACCTTGGCCGCGAAAACCGGGTATGCCACATCCTTCTCTCCGAGACGCCGCTTCTCCAAAGAAAGAACACTGTCATGCAGACTCCGCATAGCACCGGTTGCAGCATCGAGCATATTTCTCGGTAGCATCGGCCTACCCGCCACATGCACCCTCCTCGAGATATCCTCAGGTGAAGGTGGCCCGTCCTGAGCACGGATCGTACTCGGTGCCCGCTGGCCCGCACCCTTGTTAGTCTTTCTTTTGCGTGCCTTCTTCTTCTCCTGTAATGGGACTGAGTTCTGCTCACAGACCGCCTTCTTGAGTGTGTTGGGGCTGATCATATTTCGCACCTCACCTATCTGAGGCTCGGTGAAGTCGGCAGCTTGAGGCGTCTCCTGAGAGCTGAACTACAGACGACACCTGTTGCAACTTGGCTTCTCCGCGGTACCAGCTAGATCGCGCACGTCTTTTGTTGGGTTGGGTTCTTGAGAAGGAGGCAGGCCCCATGAAGTCGCCACCGTACCCATGATCGGCAAAGTACTGATCGACGTTGGCAAATGTATCGTCGTCGTCGTCGTCGTTCTGATCATGTGCCATATGCATGTTTGGATCCAGTGGCATAGGGATGTCCGGCACCGTTGCGGCGGTCTTGCCATGGGGCCGACTTGGCGCCGGCACGACTGGCGGTGTTGTCTTTGGGGTGGTGTCCCCCGCCCCCAAATGAATCTGGCTCTTCGGCCAAAGCAGGGGCCAGCTCAGGCAGGCGCTGAGGGTCATCACGTCATCATCGTCGGCCCCGACGAATCGAATCGGAGGTAACAACTCGTCGCAGCCTAGCAGCACCCGAACTAGTTGAACCCTAAACAAGTTGGGTGGCATCTGGGTACCGTGGAACAAGGGGTTGCCCGGTTGAACGATTTTGCCCTTGGCGACATCAACCAACTCGTTGTTCACGAAGTGCAGGAGAGTGCACGGAACGTCGGCGGCGCCCTGCGAAAACATGTAGGGCGTCAGGGATGCCCAGTCAAAGGCAAGGAGATGAAGTCCTCGGCCGAGAGAGGCTTAATTAGTTACCGTGATGATGGCGTCGAGCTCGGCTAATGTCGAGGCACCACCAACGGCGGGTGTGCAGTTGACGGAGGGGCCGCTTGCTGCAGAGGTGCCGGCCGACGTACACCCGGGTGCATTAAGCTCCCGTGCCAGCGTCGGAGACACCAATGCCGCCTCCGCCGGAGACACCAATGGCCCCGCCATTGCATTCTGCGAGTTGCTGGCCGTGAAGCTAGGAATCGGGGGCGGCCCCTGTTGGCCGCCCGCAATCCACGCACTAATCCCCTGGATCAAGGTAGGCACAATGGTGGTGATCGTCGCTCCGAGTTGTTGTTGCACTTGCTCTTGGACAATCTCCGGAATCCACGCCACCTGTGCCCTGAGTTCTTGAACCTCGCGCGCCTGGCTTTCCGAGCTGGTCTTTTTCTCCTTTCGCCCACCAGTGTTATAGTATGACGACCATTTTGTCGACAAGCCTTTGCCGGCCACATGACCACCTGACGTCGGCTTACTGAGCTTATCCTTGTTCTTCATTACATTCAACGCCCTATTTAGAGTGGTGTCCCAAGGGTTGCTCTTAGTCGACCCCGCGCTACTGCTTTCAGTCGCCTGCGGAAGGAATGTGAACCATTTAGAAATTTGGCTTCATTAATTAGAATGCAACCATATGGAGCTAATTACGCGGGGGTGTATTCCTTACCAGAACAAGCTCAAGCACCCTGGTCTTCGGATCCGTGGTAAGCTCCTTTGTTTTCGGGTCCTTCTTGTACCGGGCCCTGACAAAGTTCCTGGTCTGCTTGTCACCGTATTTATCGAAGAGGGGCGGTGGGCCTTGCTCGGCATGGTCCGCCTCCTCCTTGTCCCATATAGGCTCTGCCACTCTGTAACCGCCGGGACCGAGTGTGTGTTCTCCTAAGTTCAGCTCCCACATTTATTTCCCCCACTTACTTGATTCGGAGTTTGCGGTGCTCGAGCAATTGATCTTGAAGTCGTTGTAGTCATCTTCGGTGATCAAAGGAGTTTTCTCCTTGATCTTCTCATAACTCTCACCTTTCTCGATCATTCTCTTCACATTGCTTTTCCAAGTAGACATGGCCTTGCTCATCTTCGTGAGGGCAGCATTGTTCACTTTATTCCCTTTGAGGCTTGTGTTTTCAAATTCAGCGGGGAACTTGTATCGTTCGTGCAGCTTCATGAAGAGGAGGTTGCGCAAATTCCCTCGGTCAGGATGCCTCAGGTTCTCGGTGTTGATCGAGACGGTGCTCTGGAGAATGCACCCGAGCTGAAGCGAGTACCCCTTGACAATTCGTTCGGGCGCCGTTGGATTCCCGTCGGAGTCCACTTTAGTAACTTCCTCCTTGAGGGTGCGGAGCATGGTCGGGCGCCGGTCCTTCCGTTGCCTCTTCGGTTGGCTGCCATCTGTGCGTGCGCCGCCATCATCAGTGGTGGCATCCTCGGCGGCACCATCAGTGGTGGCATCAGTAGGGTCATCCTCGGCGGTACCATCAGTGGTCTCAGGATCGGTGGGGAAGGCGGCGTCCTCATACAAGTCAGGTTGTTCCTCCATCTCCTGGGATAGCTCCCAGAATTTCTTGCCGCCCGAACCCCCGGCCTCATCGTTGTTGGCCATGTTTCTCTATAAATAGGAACAAAGTTTGGTCAAAAAGTTGGTTATTGTCAAGGAACAAGATCATGGTCTCATCATTTAGGGTTTGTCGACACCGAGGCATCCTAAAAGCTAAGCTTTTATCATTGAGGGTTTTTCGACGCCGAGGCACCCTAAAAGCCTAAGCTTTCATCATTTCGGTTTTTATCGACACCGAGGCACCCTAAAAGCCATGCATTAGTCACAAGTACGCCGGGGCACTTGATCCTACTTAATTAACTACTAAGATACCCCGGCCCATGCATTAGTCACAAGTGCCCCATATGTCCTATTTTTAGCAAAGTCATGCTAAAATTCACGGAAAATTTCAGCATGACCTTTGCTGAAAATAGGACATATGGAGTACCCGAATTTGCTGGAACAGAAGTTAATCGACATTCCAGCAAACTCAAGGGCCTCTCGGGTGGACAAGGCAAAAAAGGCCTCCATCACAACATGGAAAATACATTGGCATGTGAAAAAAGGCCTCCATTGCTTAGGATGCACTGCCACTGAAGTAAATGCAGCAGTTGAAGCAGAGATTGGTGTACAAGCAAGAACAGCGCAAGTTCTTCTTATCCTCTGCAATTATAATAGGAGCAAGAACAGAGCAAGATCATCACGACATGATGGTCGGAGACATGACCTTTGCCTAACAGTTCTGAACTCCTGCCAAAACTGAACACAACACTGCATAACAATTCCGAACTTCTGCCAAAGCATCTTGCCAGCTAGTAGACCGGCTAGTAGACCATCATTTGTCAGGCCAAATTGAGGCCAAACAGAAAACCAATGTGGCCATGGCACAAAGTCCATGACCCAGAACAGGAGACATCTGAAACTATACAACTATACAAGCCTACACTAGTATTACCACAGTATATATATTGCTGTGAACAATCAGGCCAAAGCACATCCAAAGCACAATATGCAGGACAGATAGGCCATCAATATTTCCTCTATGCAAATACAATGGTAGCATCCAGAGGGCAACAACCTTGTACTACTACTTGACACAATCAGCACATCCATATCAAAATTAGTTCTAGCATATATAAGCAGTACCACATAGCAAATTCATAAGAAAACATCATACATTAGCAGCAGTTCATAGAAAAACTAGATGAATGTTTGGCCTCTTGATAAAAATCAGCTAGGTTTGCTTGGAATCAAAAAGCCCCAAAGTAGAACCCTCAGCATTATTAGATAGAACCAACAATTGAACCAGAGAACAGGTAATCTGTAGTGCAGTAGCACACCTTAGATGTGAGATAGCATAGATGTCTTGTTTTTGGCTACATTTGGTCTGCGTAGAGGCTCATGGAGTAAGATAGCATAGATGTCTGGGTTCTAGCTCATCGCATGCTTTTTAGAAATGAATGAGCTAGCTAGTCACTAACAAACTGCTCCTCGAGTTATGTTATGAAAAAACCATATTCAGTTTTGAGGCACCAACAATAAAGATCCTACAGAGCAACAAACCAGCTAAACTAGCATTCCACTACTATCCACTAGATTGGATATTCAGTCACAACTGCTACATTTTCAGTTTTTTGAACAACAGATAACATCCTAGAAGATCCCATTTAGTAATCCTATAGCAATAAAAACACCAGAAGTCGAGCAAGGATACTTAGATGGAAATATTGCAATTTATTGCACTGAAATGTTGATCAAATGGCAGGCAAATTTCAGAGGAAATGGCCTCAACCTGCTACTGCTGATGTTGGTTTATGGTTTCATCAGTGAAAAGAATCTGTCTGTTTCATCAGTAAAGTAAGATGAATCCTGGAATTGTACATATATGCATTGTTGTTGTCTCTTGTTAGACTGTGATTAGCAAATTAATCAACAATCCCTTTGCAGAAAAAGACCTGCTGCGCCAGTAGTGATTCAGAACCCACATTGGTTTGTTGTTACTGTGTGTGTGTGTGTGTTTAATCAGACTACACAATTTGTTCATTGCTTCCCAGAACAAACTTATTGCTACCTCTGATCCAAATTTAAATGGTAATCCATGGACGATCAGGAAGGCCAAAATTTACACATTAATCCAATACACAAAGACAGATTTACACTTTCTTATGCAAGCCAATTCATAAAGTCATACATTATTCAGATATATACTTTAAAGCCACTATATTTGCTTTGCAAATACAAGAAACCTACACGTGTATTGCATTATGCAGTGCCCAGTACCTAAGTACAGTGCCATCATGGTAGTTCACACAGGGAAGCGGGGGAGAGGGGGAGAGGAGGAGGGGGAG
>NC_057794.1:192010955-192068756 GCF_018294505.1 Triticum aestivum
CTCACGGGGGCCGTAGGGATAGGGCAGTGGGGCGCGGGGAGGATGTCGGGGATGAGGTCCGGGTGGTGGTGGTGCTCCGGCGACGGTGGTGTGGACGGGGCGGCATCCGGGCGGCGGGGTGGCGTCGAGGCGGCGGGGCAGCGGCGTCGGGGCGGGGTCGAGGCGGCGTCGGGGCGGTGGGGCAGCAGCGTCGGGACAGGAGAGGGGAAGGGGATCGAGGGCGAGGGCGAGGGAGAGAGAGGGGATAGGTTAATTTGGGCCGGGGAGGAAATATGGATGGGGGCGGCACAATACTAATGGCGCACCACCCCTCGGTGCGCCATAAGTACATCCATACTAATGGCGCACCTCACCGTGGTGCGCCATTAGTAGTTTTTTTTCTTATAGCAATGGCACAATACTAATGGCGCACCACCCCTCGGTGCGCCATAAGTACATCCATACTAATGGCGCACCTCACCGTGGTGCGCCATTAGTATTTTTTTATAAGACAGTAATAATTTTTTAAACTTGTTTAAATCATAACAGTAATATTTTTTTATAAGACAGTAACAGTAATATATTTTTATAAGACAGTAATAATTTTTTAAAAAATATCATCAAACAGTAATGCCGGTGGAGCGGGAGAGGGTGCGCGGGGTGCGGGGGGTCGGCGGCGGCGGTTGAGTAGGGGAATCGAGGGTGCGGGGGGTCGGCGGCGGCGGCTGGTGGACCGGGGGGTGCTCGGCGGCAAGGGGGACCGGATCTGGCAAGGTGGGATAGCGATCGAGATGGAGGGGGATCGAGATCGAGTGTCCATGAAATTTAAAAATATTCATGATAGTTCAAAAAGTGCCCATGAAATACAATCGAGAAATGAAGGCTACGATTTAAATACAATCGATCTTAACTAGCTATCTATTCACAATCTTCTTGCCCTTCTTTTTCACAAATGGAGTTCTTCTATGGAACGGACGTCCTTTAGGTAGGGTGGTCCTGCTTCTTCTTGTGGTGTATGCTGCTACTTCATCATCATCGTCATGTATGATCCTCGGGTCGCCATACTTGTCGAAGTCTTGCTCATTGGCTACTCCATCCATTCCGATGATCTTCCTTTTGCCTCTCCTCACGACAACACGACTGGGCTTTGACGGGTCGGTAATGAAGAAGCATTGGTCCACTTGGGAAGCCAGTACCCATGGCTCATTTTTCGCGGTGACGTTTGCGCCCGCGGTCTTGGATTTGGCTTTGGGTATAACCATGGTGGTGAAATACCGGTCTTCTTTTAGGACGCTCTTCGCCCATCTGACACGGAACATCGGGACCTTCTCTCCAGCGTAGCTCAGCTCCCAGATCTCCTCGATCCTTCCGTAGTATATGTCCTTGTCGTTACCGGTGTAGGATTCCATCGTTACCCCGGAGTTCTGATAACCATCGCTCTTCATGTCCTTGGCCTCGGTGTAGAATGTGTAGCCGTTGATATCGTACGCCTCATAGGTCATCAGGTTGTGCTCGGCGCCCTGTGACAAGGCGAATATGAGTTGTTCTTCCGCGGAAGAATCCTCATGTAAAGGGTACGACAGAAGCTTCTGCTTGAACCAACGCGTGAAACATGAGTTGTGCTCTTTGAGTATATCTCCGTCCGTCCTCTGTTGGCCTCGGTCATTGTACGTCTTCTTAATAAAGGTTTTGTGCTCTACCACCCAAGGATCGACCATGTCTATGTGTTGTAGCGCGACTAGGTTTGCTCTTTCAAAGTCGGCGAGTCGACCCTTGAAGTCGACATGCATTTCGGTCGCCATCCAGCGAGCCTGCCGAGGTGCCTGTTGACGGCCAGACCAACGGGGTTCTCGATGCCTAGATAATTTGTGCAGTAGGAGATGCACTCTTCAGTCAGAAAGCCCCTGGCTATGCTTCCCTCTGGACATGACATGTTGCGAATGTATCCTTTGATGACACCATTCATCCTTTCGAACGGCATCATGCTGTGCAGGAACGTCGGCCCGAGTTGGATGATATCGTCCACGATATGGACCAGCAGATGCACCATAACATCGAAGAATGCGGGCGAGAAGTACATCTCAAGCTCGCATAGTATCACCATGATCTCTTCCTGTAGCCTTCTGAGTTGCCTCACGCCAACAGACTTCCGAGAGATGACGTCGAAAAAGTTGCATAGGCCAAATAGGGTTTCACGGACGTGCGCGTCCATGATCCCACGGATTGCAACTGGAAGTATCTGCGTCATCAGCACGTGACAGTCGTGAGACTTCATCCCGCTGAACTTCTGCTTCGCTGGGTCTAGGTATCTGCTTATCTTCCCCGCGTAACCGTAAGGAAGTTTTACTCCTACGAGGCAGGTGAAAAACTGCTCGATCTCCTCCTGACTTAGAGTGAAGCACGTGGGAGGGTAGTCATTTCCGGTCTTCTTGGCCTTTTTGTCTTTGCGACGACTTTCCGTGTCCTGCTTCGCCTCATCATCATCATCACCATCATCATATATAGCATGAAGCTCCTGCCTGATGCCCATTGATTTCAAGTTTGCCCTTGCTTTCGGCCCATCTTTGGTCCTCTCTGGCATGTTGAGCAGGGTACCAAGCAGACTCTCGCACACGTTCTTCGTGATATGCATGACATCAAGGCTGTGAGGCACACGGTGGATCTTCCAGTACGGCAAGTCCCAGAAAACAGACCTCGTTTTCCATACCTTCAGCAGCGGCTCTGGCGCCTTTCGCTTCTTTCCCGGCTCTGGCGCCTTTTGCTTCTTTCCGGGCAGTGGGCAGTCTTTCCAATTTTTCAACAGCTCGTCTATTTCCTCGCCGCTCCTCATACGCGGGCGTCCTCGGGGTTCGGTTTCACCATCGAATAGATCCTTGCGTTTTCTCCACGGGTCATCGTCGTGAAGCCACCTTCGATGTCCCATGAACACGGTTTTCGAAGACCCGGGATCTCTATCTAGCTGGCGATACGTTGTGTCATCCATGCACCTAACGCATCCAGAAAATCCGTGGACCACCTGCCCCGCGACATATCCGTAACCGAGATAGTCGTGCACCGTCGTGAGCAGCGCGGCTCTCATAGGGAAATATTCTTTCTCTGCAGCGTCCCACGTATTGGCTGGCGTTTTCCACAGCGTGTCAAGCTCCTCTTTCAGCAGCCCCAGATACAGATTGATGTCGTTCCCTGGTTGTTTCGGTCCTTCAATTAGCATACTCATGTGAATGTACTTCCTCTTCATGCACAACCAGGGGGGAGGTTGTACATCCACACAAACACAGGCCAGGTGCTATGTGTGCTTCTCTGGCTGCCAAACGGATTGACTCCATCGGTGCTCGCGCCCAGCATGATGTTCCTTGGATCGTTCCCAAATTCTAGGTCTTCGAAGTTCAACACTTGCCACTGGCTCGCATCCTTAGGGTGACTCAGCATCTTATCTTTTTTATCTATCTTCGGATCATTTGCGTCATCTTCTCGCTTCTTCTCCTCCCTATCCGCGTGCCAACGCAGGAGCTTTGCTACATTAGGGTCCACGAAATACCGCTACAGACGAGGAGTGATCGGAAAGTACCACACCACTTTTCAAGGAGCTTTCTTCCTCTTCTTGTATCGAGTGACACCGCACACTAGACATATGGTAGACTCCGCGTGCTCGTCCCGATAAATGATGCAATTGTTCATGCACACATGGTATTTCACGTGCGGTAAATCCAGAGGACACACGATTTTCTTCGCCTCCTCCAAACTGGTCGGGCACTTGTTCCCCTTGGGAAGACGTTCGTGCCAGAATGACATGTTCTCGTCGAAGCATGCATCGGTCATTTTGTGTTTTACCTTCATCTCCAGAGCCATGAGCGTTACTTTCAGGTGGGTATCCTCGGGCCTGCATCCTTCATACAATGGAGTAACCGCGTCTAACTCAAGTTGATCCATCTTAGCTTTCTCTCGGGCGGCAGCTCTTGCGTTATCCGTCTGCTTGAGAAGCAGCTCTTGAATATGAGGGTCCTGCACCCAGCCCATCGATGGTCCAGCGTCGTCTGCTCCTCCGGCATCATCATCTTCATGATCATGCCCGTCGTCTGCTCCGGCATCTTCCTCGTCATCATGTCCTGCATCTTCTACATGATGACTGTGTACAGCATCACCGTCGTGATCATCTCCTGGGGATTCTTCGTCTTCTCGCCCGCCCGAGCCACGGTGGTTGTCTTGCTGCCCTTCCTCATTTCTTGCCCAGCCCCCATGGACGACTTCGTAGTCATCTTCATCACCTTGCCACCGATAGCCATCCATGAAACCACGCAAGAGCAGGTGGTCCCGCACCTGCCCGGATTCCTGGTCCGCAATAAGGCTCTTCAGCTTGCATCTTCGACACGGACATCTTATCTCCGTCTCGTTCTTTTGAAGCATCTCGGCCTTCGCGGACCTCAAAAACCTATTCACGATGCCTTCGGTCATCATGCGGACTATGGTCGCCTGCGGGGTAGAGCAAAACGATATTTTAGAACCAAGAAAAAATTTGGCATGACTTTCCCTAAAAATAGGACCAAAAAGAATGCTTAATGCCAAAATTCTCGCCGAAACGGAAATGAATCAACATTCCGGCAAAATATTGGCAACTATCGCATTTCAAATACCGGTACACCTCCAAACACAAACACATATGCAACACCACAAACATATGCAACACCACGAACATACATAGATCTAGCTAGGCCATAAAAAGTGCATGTGCACATTGTTGTAGGGAGAACAACATAAATATAGCTTCCCCCCTTACTTACCTATCAAAACAAGGTAATTTAACCACTTAAATTAAATGAATCTATGGTGGAAATGAGGTGAAAAAGAGGAGGCACTCGAGACAAGGAGGAGGTGGAGAGAATGAAGTGGGGAGAAAGTGAGTGTGGGTAGGAGAGGCTGTCCAAAATATCTTGTTGCTGCCCACTTACTAATGGCGCACCAACTCTAAATGCGCCATTAGTAATCCAGGTTACTAATGGCGCACCTTCTGGTGGTGCGCCATTAGTAGTTTTGCAAAAAAAAACATACTAATGGCGCACTGTCCCACAGTGCGCCATTACTAGTTTAAACTAGTAATGGCGCACGGTGGAACAGTGCGCCATTAGTAGTTTTGCAAAAAAGGGAATAAAAAATATAATAAAAAAACAACATTAGTGGCGCACTTTCCTGCAGGTGCGCCATTACTAGTTAAAACTAGTAATGGCGCACTGTGTCTGGATGCACCATTAGTATGTTTGGACAGGCGCACTAGTTAAAAAAAATTGATACTAATGGCGCACCCTGGGCCAGGTGCGCCATTAGTAGTTTCAACTTTAATGGCGTATCAGAAGGTGGTGCACCATTAATATATACTAATGGCGCACTGCTTGTCTGGTGCGCCATTAGTGTCAATCCCATCTATAGCCCTTTTTATAGTAGTGTCCCCCTTTCTTTCTTCTTGCTAGTTGTTGCAACCAGATGGTGGAGTCCAGGAGCCAGATGTCACCTTTGACGACGGCTACTACCACGAGGGTGCCTACTACTACGTGAAGACCGCCGACGACCAGGAGTAGTTAGGAGGCTCCCAGTCAGGAGGCCTTGCCTTTTCGATCGATGTTGCTTTTGTGCTAGCCTTCTTAAGGCAAACTTGTCTAACTCATGTATGTACTCAGATATTGTTGCTTCTACTGAATCTTGTGTATTCGAGCCCTCGAGCCCCCTGGCTTGTAATATAAAGCTTGTATTATTTTAATTTGTGTCTAGAGTTGTGTTGTGATATCTTCCCGTGAGTCCTTGATCTTGATCGTACACATTTGCGTGTATGATTAGTGTATGATTGAATCGAGGGCGTCACAAGTTGGTATCAGAGCCGACTGCCTGTAGGTAGGCCCCTTTCCAACTCCTTGGCCGAAGTTGAGTCTGGTCATTAAAAAACTTTTACTAACATGGTTGTGTGGCTTACGGGTCGACATCGCCATTGGGTGGTATTAGGATCTTTTATTCTTGTCTATACTCTTGGACTGTTCTCTCTTCTATTCAGGGTTAAATGAATTTACTAACTACATTAGGTTCTCGTAACGACTTTCCCCGAAGAACCCCTTCATTTCGGATGGTTGCCTGCCTCACCAGAAGAATTCGAAGATACTCTCCGATCTACTCCTGAGAACTTGTGTTCATTTCTTTTGCAATCCCTTAACACCGTTGAATCCTTATGGATAACGACGTACCCTTGCCGTTCTTACTTCCATCCCTAGTTGTTCTTGTTATTACAAGATACCCGAAAGTATTCTTCGACTTTCTAGAATCCTTTTTTCGACTGCCTTGCAGCTCTTTTCCACCTGAATAACCCTACAAAAAATTCCTCACACTTATCAGGGATTCGTTCATCCCCAGTTGATCTTATGTCTCACAAAATTCTTCGAATGCAATTCGATCTCCCAAAGATCCTCTGCAGCCTCGTGCTCCCAAAAGTCTTGTTTGCCTGCATTATGGTTAAATCCATATGTCTAGCAATATTCATTAACATCCTTTGTCCTTGTCATCCTAAGCCTATTGATTCTTTATGTTGTGATTGATCGCAATCATCAGTAGAACCCTGAAATTTGACCTTGATGCTCATAAGTCATTCTAGACATGAGTTGGATCTCGGCCAATCATGTTGTAATGATTGTCCACCTAGTTCCCTTCAACTTGGACGTCGAATTATTCAGCTGTTTCTATAATATGATGCCTTTGCATTCTTTCCCTCTTCTGATTGAGTACTGATACTCACATCAGATCCATTGAGGACCACTGAATCCTTTGTTGGATTATTATCCAGCAATGTCCTTCATATTCAAAATCTCGTGCGCTCTTCCCCTGATACATATTGCCTTTGGTAAATTGTATCCTCTGCTTATTGTCAACCATGCTCTGCTATTGAGCTGATGTTATATGCTCTGGAAGTTAGTGGTAGGTGTTCCTAAGATACCCCTACGGGTTGAACCTATGCCTTCCCTAATCCGTGTGAACTCAAAAGAGATGTGAGTCTTACTCTTCTGGTACTTCGCCAGATAAATCTTCTGCACTACAATTTCTTCGAAAACGAGGAGTGAATGAAAGGTTATGCATTGAAGAAGTGGGAGTCGACCTTGAACCTTTGTGTTCATGCCCATGGACCCGATGTAGAACTTATCATGGAAGCTGCTCATAAAAATGATTACCCCTTGTTATAATTTCATCTTGTATCAGTGGTTTGATCATTCATAACCGTGGTTCCGACCATAGTTTCTCCTTAATTCCATTTCCCGGACAAGTTAAAATACTTATCTTCTGCAGATCATTTCTTCTGTCCAACCTCTATTTTTGATCTACCTCGAGTATTGCCCCTTGTTATCTCGAGGATATTGTGTCATTGCACTACCTCTTGTGAATTCTCATTGGAATGATACTCCATCACATCATTCCTAGCCTGATCGGCTATATCATTATCGAGCTAATTTTAACTGTGCTACCCGGTCCTTCTTCCTGAAGCACAACTTTCGACGATGAGCTAAGCTTACGTCGATCTTCCTCATCTTATCATTTCACCTCAAACAACAAGCTTGATTTCGAGCTTGTGTCGCATCCGTGGTTCCAATAACCTTTCGCTTCATCATTCCTTTTGCTTGATGTCATCGCTGTTCGATGGCCTCTTCATAGTACCTCGACAAAATCTGTCGTGATCCCCATCAATTTACTGACTTGTCTCAGGCTATCAATCGAATTCATGATGAGAAATACCATCCCCCCTTGATGATTGTGTTATCATCGACAATGTCCTTGACTTCCTGCCAACATAGACCTGATTTTGTTTGGTTATACCTTACGTTCTGAGATAATCTTGGAAATGATCCTTGGAATCTCTGATGATCTACAGACCCAATCCTTAATTGAAACACCATATCATTGCTATCTCGAAGTATTACTGTGGTATTCCGAATATCAACACGAACATTTGAAGCGAAATGCTAAATGCTTCTTGATCTATTATCCAAGCACCATTGTATGGGTAATATCCTAATTCTTCGCTCGTCCCTTATTTAAATGCTTCTGCACTTAATGTCCTATCATGTATATCATGCTCCGCTTTTCTTTGGGAAGTATATACTCCCAATTCTTGTGTCAAACACATTTTCCTTTCCATTGGTCTGTTAAGTTTGTTAGACACATTTTCCTTTCCGTTGGTTTGATTAACCTCTTTTATAAATTTTATGATCTAAGCAGTAATAAATCCCTGGTTAAGTAAGCACCTCGGTGCCCAACTCTGTCAGTAAGACCCTGTTACTATTGTTGATGATGTTCCGGTAACCACCGATGGACGAGAACTTTGCATTTTGGTCCACCTCATTTCAACGAGCAGGAAAATGGTTCTCTTTGTCCGTCGCCCTTGGTACCAACGTTGTTGCCAACATAATTGACAGGCTATCCTATGACCTGCCCTGCCATCATGGCCGTGCAAAATGTTAGTGCCTTTCTACTTTTAACTCACATGGTGGGCCCATAACCCATGGTTCCACAGGATCGAAACCTGACTCCTGTACATTCCTTTCTTCTAAAATTGTTCCTCACGCTTGGCTTCATATGTAGTTCACGAACCACCTTCTTGTGATCTGTTCTGGTATCATATGCAATACTTATTCTCGATGATCTGAACCCCCCTTTCACACTCTCTTTCAGACATCGATTGTCCATCCGCTTGAAGCTTCTTATTGCACCTTCTAGCCTTGCTCTCGATGACTTTCTTGAATTTCAAATCGAGAGATGCCTCTATGCCACCTTCGCAAGATAGCCCCCAGTTACCTATCTTCTGTTGAGCCCCGTCTTTCCCGAGTATATTCCCCTTACATCACACCTTAAATCTCAGGACGAGATTTCTTGTAGTGGAGGAGAATTGTGACACTCGGATAATTAAGCTACAGTAATCCCCTGCTAATGATGCCACGTCATCATTCTTACTGTTGCTAATCCTCATTTGATCCGAAGCATAACTCAAATTCAATTCAAATTAAAGTCCAAAAATTCAACTTTGTCAAACATGCAAAATAAAATGTTCAAAGTGTGGCAAATATTCCATAACTAATTATGGTGGTGAACCAACATTTTTGCAAAGTGTTTAAATGCCTTAAGCTAGTCAACACAGTGGCATAGATAATAATTTAATTGCTTTTTAAATTGTAAAAATACCAAACTAATTTATTTTAACCTCAAACTAATTGTGGCAGTGGCATAAGTTACTAGTGTTGATTTAGAGACAAGTGTTGTATTTTGTAAAACTAAAAATAAAAGGAAACTAATTAGAAAACAGAAAAGCAAAATGAAAATAAAATAAAAAGGCCTCCCCTGACCCCCTAGGCCTCGGCCCATCTCACCGAACCAGCCCACCTTCTCCTTCTCCCCCCACCTGTGCACTCCTCCTCCGTCCCGCGTCGTTACAGGGCGCGGTCGCCGCCCGACCACCTTGCTAACCCCGTCGCTGCAGGGATAAGGATGCCCCCATCTCGACCCCTCGGGCTCCTCCCCTCCATCTCGCCCAGATCCACTCTCCTCTCGCTCCCTCTCCCTTCGCTGCCCGCGCCTGGAGCCGCATGACCATGGTCGTCCCCCCATTAAAGTCGCGGCCACCGACCGCCTCACGCCTCGCCGTCGAGTCCAGGAGCTCCTCCGTGTCCCACTACATCGCCTACGTCGTCTACGAGGCCGGATCGGCCCGGTTCGCGCCTGCATCGACGCTACCACGTCGTCTTCTTCCCGTCGGCCCCGCCACTACCTCGCCGTCGTCCTCCTACTCCGGCGCCTCCCCGACCTCGTCGTCGTGCTCCGATGTGAGCCCTTTCGCCGCTACCCCTGCCTCCCCTCTGTTTTCTTCACCGTAGGCCGCCGTCTCAAGCCGTCCCCGTCGTCCCGCTCGTCCCCGGCCGCGACCGCAGCCCCCGACCACCGCGGCCCCGCGCACGCGCTACAGCACGCCCCCCGCTTGCCCCGCTGCTTCCCCTGCGCGCCTGTCGCTGCTGACCGCACCACCATCGTCCACGCGCCCCAGGCCACGCTTGGCCGCCTGCGCCCTTGCCTGCTGCTACTCGTCCTGCCACCCATGCCGTTCCGGTCGCTGCACCTCGTTGCTGTCCGCCGCCCTGCCGCTGTTGCGCGCCACTCCGCTCTCGCGCCCGGCGACCGCAGCCACCACGGCCCTGTCCTCCCGCGCTCCAGGCCCTCCCTCGTTCGGCGATGCCGCGTGCGTGCGTCCGTGCCGGAGGCCGCGCTCCCGCCCTCCTACCCCGGCCGGCCGCGGCTGGCCATGGCCCCGCCGACACCGTCTGTCACTCCCGTGCGGGTGTGCGGGCGCCCGCACTCGATAGCGCTCACCCAGCTGGCCTCTGCGCCATTGACAATGGCGCCCAGCCCCTTTAAAAAAATGTATTTTAAAAATAAGAATAATTAATTAATTAATTAGGTAATTAATTAACTTAATTAACTTTGTTTGGTACCTAATTAACTTGATTAGTTAATTAAAAATGTTAATTAGTTGTTAGTCTATGACATAACGGCCCCACACGCCAGGGTTGACTTTGGTCAACTCTGTTGACTGCTGACGTCATGCTAATGCAATAATCCCATTTTAGATTTAATAATAATTTCATAATATTGCTAAAACTTAGAAAATTCAAAGAAAATTATTCGTAACTCGGATGAAAAAGTTTTCTACATGAAAGTTGCTCAAAAAATCCAACGAATCCGGATACGCGGTCCTTTCATCTGTCACATGCCCCTAGCATGCTGAACATGGAACCGTCCCCTCTCTTTTCATTTGTTCGAAAATGCCAAACTTCGGGAAAGCATTCCCGTATGTTATCCCCCTTCATCGGTAGTGTGTAGCATCGCGTAAGAACATGCCTAGCTCTACATGTTGTCCTGTTATGCTCTTGCTTGCTATGTATTTACTGTTTCTCCCCCCTCTTCTCTTCGGTAGACCCCGTGATGGCAGCCGATGCCACTATGATCAACTACGTCACCGACGACCCCTCCTTCTCGTCTGAGCAACCAGGCAAGCCCCCCTTTGATCATCCCGATATCGCCCATTCCATTCTCTCATGCTTGCATTAGATTTTGCTACTATTATTGTTTGCTCCTATTCTCATGCATAGCCTTCTTTTGTAACCTGCTCATTGTTACCTTACCTGCTTATCCTAAACTACTTAGTATAGGTTGGTTAATGATCCATCAGTGACCCCCACCTTGTCCTTGTTGCCCCGCTTTATGTTCGATGACTCGATCAACGTGATCGACGTCCAGGCCCCGCCACCGCACATCACCCCCCTAGTTGTACGACTCTGCAGAGTTACTATCGAGTGTCGAGGGTGACACCTCATACATCACTCCTGATGAGATTTCTTTGGTGTAGCTATTCAGTCCCGGTCATCAAGGGTGATTTCCTCCTTAACCACTTCCGATACGACTCTGTCGTGCAACCCCTCAAGAGTGAACCTCGAGGGTGGTTCCTCTTACGTTCACCTTAATGATTACATCGAGTGGAATCCATCGAGGGTGGTTCCTCAGGGTTCCCCTTGGTGTTAGACACACAGTTACTATGGTTACAATGACTTTACACTACCATGTTACTAAAGACGGGTCGGCCCTGAGGGGTACCCGAGCGAGCTTAATGGCGAGTGATGTGGAGTCGGGTTGACCTGGAAGGTGCCCGCGAGATACTTACGAGGCGTGGCCGGGCATTCTTAACCCTTGCCGCAAGTACTCAAGACGGGGCGACGGGGTCACATCTTTCATGAGTCTCTGCTCGTGACCGCACTACCAACACAATAACATTTTGGATATTTGATCCGAGGGGCCTTTGGCCTGATAGCACTAAAAATCATGTGGGCATTTTATGGGCATTTTGCGCCGTATGCATCAGCCGAAGCTTATTAGACGTCAGCGACTGAGCGGCGCGTGCCGGGTTGGACTGGTAAGCTCTTGCCTTTTTAAGGAGGTAGCTAGGTCTGCTCACCGGCCGCCCACGCAACGTGTAGGAGTTCTCGGGGTGATGGCCCATGACCCTTGGTGGCATAGGTTTAGTCCGGTGTGCTGACCTCTCTATTAAGCCTAGGTCTGGTTGCGGCGTATTGTTTGGTCGAGGCCGGGCATGACCCAGGAAAGTGTGTCCGGCCGGAGTTAATCGAGCGTGGTGGGTAAGTTGGTGCACCCCTGCAGGGAAGAAAACATCTATCGATAGCCTATCCTACGGTAACGGACACTTGGATTTGTATCCCGATCGATACAACTAGAACTGGATACTTGTGATGAGAAATGGATGGTATGGCTATGGGATTTCTTTCTCGCAGGGGGGGGTCGAGAAAGGATCTCTGGGCGAGGTTGATAACACTACAACTACTTTACTTTATGCTACTCTTATCTCTTCTGATGCTGCATGATGCTTGAAGATGTTGAAGATGCTAGTCTTCGATAGGACAATGCTCTCCCCTCTATTCTGGCATTTCTGCAGCCCAGTCAACATATACAACCTTCCTTTGATAATGTTGCATATGTAGTGTAGATCCTTGCTTGCGAGTACTTTGGATGAGTACTCACGGTTGCTTTGCTCCTCCTTTCCCCCCCTTTCTTTCTTCTTGCTAGTTGTTGCAACCAGATGGTGGAGTCTAGGAGCCAGATGTCACCTTTGATGACGACTACTACCCCGAGGGTGCCTACTACTACGTGAAGACCGCCGACAACCAGGAGTAGTTAGGAGGCTCCCAGGCAGGAGGCCTTGCCTTTTCGATCGATGTTGCTTTTGTGCTAGCCTTCTTGAGGCAAACTTGTCTAACTCATGTCTATACTCAGATATTGTTGCTTCCGCTGACTCTTGTGTATTCGAGCTTATGTATTCGAGCCCTCGAGACCCCTGGCTTGTAATATAAAGCTTGTATTATTTTAATTTGTGTCTAGAGTTGTGTTGTGATATCTTCCCATGAGTCCTTGATCTTGATCGTACACATTTGCGTGTATGATTAGTGTATGATTGAATCGAGGGCGTCATTGTGCAACTCCCGAATACCATAAGAATGCTTTGGGTGTATCAAACATCACAACATAACTGGGTGACTATAAAGGTGCACTATAGGTATCTCCGAAAGTGTCTGTTGGGTTGGCACAAATCGAGACTGGGATTTGTCACTCCATATGACGTAGAGGTATCTCTAGGCCTACTCCATAATGCATCATCATAATGAGCTCAGTTTGACTAAAGAGTTAGTCATGAGATCATGCATTGTGGAACGAGTAACGAGACTTCCCAGTAACGAGATTGAACAAGGTGTGGGGATACTGACGATCGAATCTCGGGCAAGTAACATACCGATAGACAAAGGGAATTGTATACGGGATTGATTGAATGCCCGACATCGTGGTTCATCCAATGGGATCATCGTGGAACGTGTGGGAGCCAATATGGGTATCCAGATCCCTCTATTGGTTGCTAGCCGGAGAGGTGTCTCGGTCATGTCTGCATGGTTCCCGAACCCGTAGGGTCTACACACTTAAGGTTCCGTGACGCTAGAGTTATAACGGGAATAGTATGTGGTTACCGAAGGAAGTTAGGAGTCCCGGATGAGATTCTGAATGTCACGAGGAGTTCCGGAATGGTCCGGAGGTGAAGATCGATATATTGGACGAAGGGTATTGGAGTCCGGAAGTGTTTCGGGGGTACCAGGCTATGGCCAACATGACCAAAAGGTGTTTCAGGAGCCCCGACAAGTGTTGCAGGGCCTCATGGGCCAAGGGGAGGGGTTAAACCAGCCCACTAAGGGGCTGTGCGCCCCCACACCTTTTCCCCACATTTACTTGGGGAGGTGGGGCGCCTCCACCTATCTTGGGAGGCAAGCCTCCACTAGCTTGGCTTGGTGGGCAAGTCTCCCTAGGGTTTCCCTAGGGAGATCCAATCTGCCCTAGCTGCCGCCCCCTAGGGGAAACCCTAGGGCGCCTCCCCCTCTCCCCTCCCCCTATATATAGTGAGGGGGTGGGAGGGCAGCCATCCCCTTCCCCTGGCATAGCCCTCCCCCTCTCCAACTCCTCCTCCTCTTCCGTAGTGCTTGGCGAAGCCCTACCGGAGAACCACGAGCTCCTCCATCCACGCCGTCGTGCTGCTAGAGTTCTCCCTCAACTTCTCCTCTCCCTTGCTGGATCAAGAAGGAGGAGATGTCCCCGGGCTGTACGTGTGTTGAACACGGAGGCGCCGTTCGTTCGGCGCTAGATCAGATATTCCGTGATTTGAATTGCCGCGAGTACGACTCCATCAATTGCGTTCTTGTAACACTTCTGCCTAGAGATCTTCAAGGGTATGAAGATGCACTCACTCTCTCTCTCTCTCATTGCTAGCATCTCCTAGATTGATCTTGGTGACATGTAGGAAAATTTTGAATTATTACTACGATCCCCAACAGAGTTCGGGGTAAAGGGTTACGTTGATGCAAGCTCTAACACCTATCCGGATGACTCTGAGTAGCAAACCGGATATGTATAGTGGAGCAACCATTTGGAATAGCTCCAAGTGGAGCATAGTAGCAACATCTACAATATGAAACGGAGATTTGCGAAGAACACATGGATCTGAATGTTGCAGACCCGTTGACTAAAACCTCTCTCGTAAGCATAACATGATCAAACCCTAGAACTCATTGAGTGTTAATCACATGGTGATGTGAACTAGATTATTGACTCTAGTAAACTCTTGGGTGTTAATCACATGGCGATGTGAACTAGATTATTGACTCTAGTAAACTCTTTGGTTGTTAGTCACATGGCGATGTGAACTATGAGTGTTAATCACATGGCGATGTGAACTAGATTATTGACTCTAGTGTGTGGGAGACTGTTGGAAATATGCCCTAGTGGCAATAATAAAATGGTTATTATTATATTTCCTTGTTCATGATAATTATCTATTGTTCATGCTATTATTGTATTAACCGGAAACCGTAATACATGTGTGAATACATAGACCACAACATGTCCCTAGTAAGCCTCTAGTTGACTAGCTCGTTGATCAATAGATGGTTATGGTTTCCTGACCATAGACATTGGATGTCGTTGATAACGGGATCACATCATTAGGAGAATGATGTGATGGACAAGACCCAATCCTAAGCATAGCACAAGATCGTGTAGTTCGTTTGCTAGAGCTTTCCTAATGTCAGGTATCATTTCCTTAGACCATGAGATTGTGCAACTCCCGGATACCGTAGGAATGCTTTGGGTGTATCAAACGTCACAATGTAACTGGGTGGCTATAAAGGTGCACTACAGGTATCTCCGAAAGTGTTTGTTGGGTTGGCACGAATCGAGACTGGGATTTGTCACTCCGTATGACGGAGAGGTATCTCTGGGCCCACTCGGTAATGCATCATCATAATGAGCTCAATGTGACTAAGGAGTTAGCCACGGGACCATGCATTATGGAACGAGTAAAGAGACTTGCCGGTAACGAGATTGAACGAGGTATGGGGATATCGATGATTGAATCTCGGGCAAGTAACATACGGATGGACAAAGGGAATTGTATACGAGATTGATTGAATCCCCGACATCGTGGTTCATCTGATGAGATCATCGTGGAACATGTGGGAGCCAATATGGGTATCCAGATCCTGCTATTGGTTATTGGCCGGAGTGGTGTCTCGGTCATGTCTGCATGGTTCCTGAACCCGTAGGGTCTACACACTTAAGGTTTGGTGACACTAGAATTGTAATGTGAATAGTATGTGGTTACCGAAGGTTGTTCGGAGTCCCGGATGAGATCCCGGACATGACGAGGAACTCCGGAATGGTCCGGAGGTGAAGATCGATATATTGGACGAAGGGTATTGGAGTCCAGAATTGTTCTGGGAGTACCGGGTAACGACCAGCATGACCGAAAGGAGTTTCGGAGGGCCCCGGCAAGCGTTGGGGGGCCTTATGGGCCAAGGGGAGGGGCACACCAGCCCACTAAGGGGTTGTGCGCCCCTCCCACCCCATCTCACATAACCTGGAGAGGTGGGGGCTCCTCCCCTAGGGCAGCCGCCCCTCCCAGCTTGGGGGGCAAGTTTCCTAGGGGTGGGGGCGCCCAAACCCATATAGGGTTTCCCATGTGGCCGCTGCCCCTCCGCTAGGGAAACCCTAGGCGCCTCCTCCTCCCCCTTCCCCCTACATATAGTGAGGGAGAGAGAGGGCAGACGCACCCCTTTCCGAGGCGCAGCCCCTCCCTCCTCCAACACCTCCTCCTCCTCCATAGTGCTTGGCGAAGCCCTGCCGGAGAACCGCAAGCTCCACCACCACGCCATTGTGCTGTCGGAGCTTTCCCTCAACTTTTCCTCTCCCCTTGCTGGATCAATAAGGAGGATACATCCCCGGGTTGTACGTGTGTTGAACGCGGAGGCACCGTCCGTTCGACGCTTGGATCGGATCTTCCGTGATTTGAATCGCCGCGAGTACGACTCCATCAACCGCGTTCTTGTAACGCTTCCGCTTAGCGATCTTCAAGGGTATGAAGATGCACTCACTCTCTCTCGTTGCTAGCATCTTCTAGAGTAATCTTGGTGACACGTAGGAAAATTTTGAATTATTACTATGTTCCCCAACAAGAACTTGGGTCAGCATGGAAAGTTCTGATCCGTTTAGATTTCTTTTGTTGTGTGGGAGGTGACACAAAAATAAACCAGGGGCTGGTGGGAGGAGAGACGAAAAAAACCAGCGAAAAAAGGTTGAAAGTGGTGGGACGAAAATAAACCGTGAAGGCTATTCACCAACTCAAACATTAAGAGTAGAGATAAGTAGCTTCCTACCTAATTCTTAGCATGCCTAATTATCGACCTAATTGAAAAAAAATCCCTACCTAATTATCTATAGGCATAATTAATTGTCTACCTAATTAATTAATTGCAATAATGACTCGGTTTCTAAATTAATTTGGTGCGAAAAATCCAATTTAAATGGACCTAATTAATTGCATATGTAATTAACTGTCTAGCTAATTAATTGTATTAATTGCTTCATTTCCAAATTGATTCAGCGCTCAATTTCCAAATTATTTTCGCACGAATGACTGCTACGAACGACGACTACATAAATACTTCCTTGACAATAGAGCCTTTTGTTGTGGACTAGAACAATACACGTGCGTTGCAATGAGATATAAATATTTTAGTACGTTAGCTTGTGATTTACTTGTTAATAATAATGCGTTTGTGTAAATAAATGTCCATCAAATCAAATTTTGACTGTAAATTACTTTATATTTTGATTAGAGTTTGGTAAGTAAATTAACGTGAAATTAATTGAGAAGGTAAATAAATTAAGGTGATTGGTTATAATATACATGGAAGGTTGGACGAAGAGGCGGTGGAAAGAAATGTGAAATAGGAACCTTATATTTTTTAAGTAGTAGCGATTCATTTTTGCAAAGCTTACCGAGTATTGTATTACCTCCGTCCGCGAATAAATGTACATCTAGGTTTTGTCTTAAGTCAAGTTTTAAAATTTTGACCAACTTTATAAAGAAAAGTAGCAGCATTTATAGCACTAAATTTTTTTGAACCTCAGTACAGACAGAAGCGTTCATATACACACGCATACACTCACCCCTATGAACGCACACACGCACACCCTACCCCTATGAGCACATCTGAAAGACTGAGCCGACATATCATCTTGAGATTTATGAAGTCACTGTAGGCGTCTCGTCGTTGACGGGAACGTCTCCTCCCACTGAATGCGCATCACCGAAATCTTGAAAAAAATCTAGAAATAAATACGAGCACCAGGATTTGAACCCTGGTGGGCTGGGAATACCACAGTCCCTCTAACCATACAATCACAAGTTGGTTGCATTTATGTGGTATCATTAGATTCATTTTGAAATGTAGTTTCATAATGTACCAATTTGGTGTCATCTATGCTACTACTCTTTTCTATAAAATTGATCAAATTTTAAAACTTTGATTTAGGACAAAACCTAGATGTACACTTATTCATGAACGGAGGGAGTAGGACAAATTTCATTAATATTTTTTTTGACATTTGAATGAACACACTTGATTGACAAGAAATATAACATGACCACGTCCACATATGCCTGTACGTGATGGTCCGACAACCCACCTGCCGCCACGGAGGTGAGGGTGTGCAAGGAAGAAAAATTAGCATGGAGGGATGGTGGTGACAAGTGAAGACGAAAATAAAGGCAAAAATAAATCGTGCGTACCGATGTATCGACTCCTCTTTTAATAGTAGAAATATATGACGAACCAACCTGTGGTTGGATAGTTAGAGAGACTATGGTATGCCCAGCCCACCAGGGTTCAAATCCTGGTGCTCGCATTTATTCCTGGATTCATTTTAGGATTTCCGGCGACGCGCATTCAGTGGGAGAAGACGTTCCCGTCAATGACGAGGTGCCTACGGTGACTTCATAAATTTCAAGATGATATGGCGGCTCAGTTTTTCGGAGGTGCTCATAGGGTATGGTGTGCATATGGGCGTTTTATAGGGGTGAGTGTATGCGCGTGTATATGAGCGCTTGCGTCTGTACTTTGTTCAAAAAATAGTAGAAATATATGTGATTTGATAATTTAAGAAATACTAGCAAAAATGCCCGTGCGTTGCAACGGGGGAAGAACAATATCATAAGACATAGTGCAATAAACATGACCCAATAATATGTGCACGCCCTAATATTTGAACATAGGTATCATTCACTTAAAAAAACGTAATATAGCACTGCTAATAGAACGTTATAGCATTCTAAGTAATGTCTCGCTAATAGTACGTTATTGTTGCTTATCCTCCTTGTCTCATCGGCCAGTGGTCATGGTATACACTTGCAAATATAACAAATGTACCTCACAACATATACGGTGAATTAAGGAATTTTTGCAATTGACATGAGCAGATGAACAATATATGCTCACCTCAAGGAACAAAGTCAGATCCATTTAGATGCTACCTCCAGGTTAATATGCCATAGCGTGACACCTTGTGAAAGAAACATTGCGTTAATCTGTGAGCCACAAACAGTCTAGTTTATTGACATAATTAAAGTAATTAATTATTTTATTTGTTCTAGAATATATGCAAGGTAGCCATCCGTCGCAACCCGTTCCTATAAATAATCCGAAGAAGACAAATTACCAAGTTTTGGGCAAGCAAATTACCGTTGAAACAGTGTCATTATAAATAATTCTCAAGTGGTTGCTTGTTTATTTTTGATGAAATGCAACATGCATCGCTTTTCATTCGTTAAGAGGGAAACAACCAGGTTACAGGGTATATAGGCCATTGTAAAGTGACCGAAACATAAGAGAAAAGGCAAACACTATTAGTTACAAGGTAGAAGGTTCACTACAGACCATAAGACGACTACCCCATCCATTTCACTCCTTTCATTCTCTGCATGA
Organism: Triticum aestivum; assembly: GCF_018294505.1. NCBI lineage: Eukaryota > Viridiplantae > Streptophyta > Magnoliopsida > Poales > Poaceae > Triticum > Triticum aestivum. The sequence goes on from NC_057794.1 coordinate 192,030,371, forward strand.
ACGAAGGCTCAAAGCTCTTCCGAGATTGAGATGAATCATTAACCCACATGCCACTGCTATCTAAAATAAAGATCAATGAAACCAATGTTTTGTTGGGCTTGGCACTAATTTAAAAAATTATTAACGTGGATGATAATAGCATATTTGGAATCTACACATTTTTTTGATGGATTTTCATATATGACATATTAGATTTGGAGCTAGGATTTTAAAGGTATGAATATTTTTAAAAGTATTTGATCTTTTAAAAAAGAAAAGGAAAATGTTGTAAGGGGATTCGAACTCGCGGTCTCCAGCATGGTAGCCAAAGGCCCGAATCACTGGGCTACATGCATGATTGGGATTCCGCCCTATTGACCTAAACTGACCGCGGCAAAATAAATATAAGAAACGAAACATTTTTTCTACTTATCGGTGGTATGGTGGGTAATTATTCACAATTTCCGGGGTAATTTAGATGACGGACGGCCAGAAACACTATTTGCTTTATATATATATATATATATATATATATATATATATTTTAATTATTAGGTAGAGATAGAGATATGTGATTTGGTAATGTAGTAAAAAAGATATGTTTTTTATTTTACTAGTAAAGTTGTGCTTGTTATTTAATAAATGGTAGCACATTAAGCAATATCTGATTTTGATTTTGTTTTGAAAGGTTATTGAGAAAAATTTTATGTCTGTCTTTTAGGGAGGTGATCTCATATATATGGTATAATTTTTGAATTTTTAATTATCTATTATTTAAGTAATTAAATTGAATCAGCACATGCCAAAGCAAGCATGAAACAAGATCTTTCCCTTTAATAAGATTTGGTTTTTAAATGAAATGGAGAAAATAAGCCAGTGAGAGGGGTGGTGGAAGATGAGACGAAAATAAACCAGTAAGAGGAGGTGGTGGGAGATGAGGTGAAAATAGACCGACGAAAATAAAGCAGGATACTGGGCTACTAAATCCCCTTTAGGATAGCCCAAAATTAAATGATTTGAGGTCATGCGTAAATCAATTAAATCCCCTTGATCAATGATTAATTATTTCATGACTAATATGAACCTGATACAAATTTCTTATGGGCCCCTGTGTCGCGCCGACGGGTATTTCAATGGATGAAGAAATTAGCGTTTGCTTTGTAATGAAATATGCGATGGTGTGCTTCCGTATATCTTTGCCTATGTATTCCCTTCCCACAACATATCTCAACCTCAAACCAATCAAAGAAAAAAATCTACGTTGAACTATTAAATAGCTTAAATTATAAGTGTCGCACATGAGGCATGGAGTAATCCCACTCTGATGTTTTTACAACTAACATTGCCATTTGAAAAAAATAAAAGCCTCAAAAAAGCTGAAACTTACCATCCAAATAAAAAATACCATGCTTCACAACTAAGTTGTCATTCTCACGTAACTAGATTTGTCATAAAAAAATGTCAGAATGAAATTGCTTCGTGCCATGGTGTGGCACTTATCATGGTCAGATTTTCGAGTAACCCGTAAGTAGCAAACCCTAGCCAGTCGGCTACTGCAGGGTTGTCCTTCTAAAACACGTTACTCAGGCTGAACGAGTAGTAGAATACAGCGGCGCCCTACCCCGCCACCCCGAGCGCGACCCTAACTCGGGGACCCCGGCTGTAGAGCACGTGCGGGGGTCGTCACCTCCCGGTAAAACCAAATCGCGACGCGGGGTCTGAGGACTTCCCTTTCCGCGATAGCTTCTTCTGACCACCAACGCATCTCGCCCGCCGCGCCATGGTTTCCTCCTCCGCCTCCCCCAGGGAGGAGGAGGGCGGCGGCCCCCGTTTGCCCTCGCTCCGCGGCAAGAAAAGGAGAATGCGAGGCAGAACGGCCTCGCCGGAGCCGGCTTCCACGGCCGCGCCGCCGCAGGTACGGGTCTCGAAGATATTACATGCTAGTAGATCAGGCCGTGTGCTTTTTTTTTTAATACCATGTACGGGTTGTTTTCTTTGTTCCTATTGATTGATTGAAGAACTGTTATTGATCAGCGGTTGTGTACGTCGAGAATTGTTCCTGTTAGTTTGTTTGGTTCGGAAGCAGTAGCGGTTTTGTTTGATTGATGAGGGATATAATATCTGTTATGCGTATACTATGAATTGTTTCCCGTTTGCTCGTATGGATTTCAATGTATAGGTCATGACTCAATTCTAGGGCAATGGAATATATGCAGCAGTGAGATGCGATTTGTGGAGGGCGTGTGTTCCATGCTGGTTCTTGGGCCCGGTTGTGGATTGGAAAATATTAGTTGAATTGATGAACGCATGCAAGGAAGGAGATGGGAGTGGGGGAGGGGGGTCACGTATTTTGCGATCGCGGGTTGGTGGAATTGGTCTTCGATTTGGATATTGCCTGATTGATGATTATGTGTTTCTTTGTAATAATGATTTCTTCGTGTTCTAGAATTCCGAGAAAAAGATCTAGTTTCCCCTAGGATTGATCTAGTTTCTTTGTAATAATGATTTGTAATAATTGTAAGTTTTCTATCCTTCTTAGGTTAGGCTTGTACCTTTAAACTTCCTCTGTACAGTTTGTTCTTTGTTTGATGCAATAAAGGGCTGTGGGGTTTTTACCCTGCAGTAAATATTCAAAAAAAAGATCATGTTGATTGTATAATTGTGGCGCAAAATTTTGAACAATCTAGGTGGATCTGACCTACTTAAATTCGTTTTGACTTGTAGGAATACAATTTGTGAGTCTTGTTCCGATTGGGTACTTCTCCTATGCAATCGAATCAGCAATTCCATTGCTAAGTTATGCAAACATAGAGAACTCGAACTATGAAATAATTTTACTAATTCACCAATCAATGACACAATCCATGGGTTAAATTCATAAGGAGATTATACAATACATTAGTATGCTGAACTCGGTCTAAATTCCTGCCTACTATGAGAACATTAGCCCTGTAGTGCTTTCCAATTAAGTGAAATTTTAATCTAGAAGTTGATCTTGTTATGACTACTATTTCTCAGGGTGGCGGAACAACAACTGTACGCTCTTCAAAAGTTTCAACTTGATCAGAACAAATTTATCATTTTCCATCGCTTATAGTTTATGTGATTATCATGTGCCTAACTTGTTTGTCTCATTTCTTTAATTTATTATGGGCAGACATATGGAAAGTGGCATCCAGATGAATCGAACAGACCTGAAATTGATGATGCTCCTGTATTTACCCCAACTGAGGAGGTTTGTGGACTATTCTCTTCACTAGCAGAACTATGTTATGTGGATTGACAGTGTATAACTCTTTTACATCAGGAATTCAAAGATGCAATTGGGTACATTACTAGCATTCGTCCTCAAGTAGAAAAATATGGAATTTGTCGTATTGTTCCACCATCTTCTTGGAGACCACCATGTCCTCTAAAGGAGAAGAGCTTTTGGAAATGTACAGAGTTCAACACCCGAGTTCAACAAGTTGACAAGCTTCAAAATCGGGAACCCCCCAAAAAAGAAACACAACCTCGAGTTCAGAAGAAAAGAAAGAGAAGAAAGAAACTGAGGTTTGGGATGTCTCAGAAGCGACGTAGCGCTGACTCTGCAGACCAGGATGAGAAGTTTGGCTTTCAGTCTGGCTCAGATTTCACACTAGAGGAGTTCCAGAAATACGCTGATATGTTCAAGGAGCAATATTTTGGAATGAAGGGAAGTGATGAAATTTCTCTTTTTGAAATTAAACAGCACAAAGAAATGTGGCGACCATCAGTTGAGGAAATTGAGGGAGAATATTGGCGGATAGTTGTATGCCCTGATGATGAAGTTGAGGTACCCTGGTTGCTTATGTGTAGATTATGCTCTTATTAGGATTTAAGTTTTTACTGATTGACATCAAACTATCTTTGCGTAGGTGGATTATGGTGCTGATCTGGACACTGCAATATTTAGTAGTGGATTCTCTAAATCATCTCTATCAGATGCAAATAAGCAAGATCCATATGGTTTATCTTGCTGGAACTTGAATAATCTGCGACGACAACCTAGATCTGTTCTTTCATTTGAAACTGAGGATATATCTGGTGTTGTGGTCCCTTGGCTTTATGTTGGGATGTGTTTCTCATCATTTTGCTGGGTAAGATTTTTCATTCTTCTATTTCTCATCCATCTCATGAAATGTGGATAATAATAGTATAATGCTCCTAAATCATGTGCGCACGCAAGTTGGCTTGAACCTTGCTAAGTACTCCCTCTGTAAACAAATGTAGGACGTTTTTGCAGTTTAAATTAAACTGCTAAAACATCTTACATTTGTGTACAGAGGGAATATATTGCAGTATTTTTGTAGGTGGTTGAAAGATGCTAGTAGCTGAGTGCTTCAAATCTTCTGTGCCATGCAACCCTTTTGTTGGGTTATCTTGAGACTAATAATTTTAAATATATACATGACTGTGACACGTTGATTAGGGTCCACGTTCTCATATATCCTTGTTCTTTATGTTGCTGTAGCATGTGGAAGATCATTTCCTTTATTCTCTGAATTACATGCATTTTGGTGAACAAAAAGTATGGTATGGTGTTCCTGGTGAAAATGCAGTGAAGCTAGAAGATGCTATGAGAAGGAACTTGCCAAGACTGTTTGAAGAACAGCCTGATCTCCTGCATGAGCTGGTAACATTTTTATTGTGTATTGACCTAGTGATTATGATAACAAGAACCCACTGTTTGCAATGTAACCTAGTAAATGCTTTTTGGAACCAAGAGTCCATGTGGATTGAAGACTACTTACCATCCTGGAATCAAAGAGAGCATTATGCAATTTTCTTCAGTGAACATATTACTTTATTCAGTATCATTGCCTGATTTTTTATCATAATTTTTTCATGATTTATAATCGGATTATTAGTTGGAGAAACCATTTTGGTAGACCCCCCCCCCCTCTATCTGACCTAAAACCGCTACCCGAGCTGTCGCAACATTGAAGGAACAACTAGTGGCTGCTAGGGTATCCATCAACCTTCTGGAGAAGGGAGGATCCAGCAAGGCGCCCAACAAAAATGATGATGAGATTGACAGCACAGCTGTGCTGCTGCACTGGCAGCATCTTTCGCTTACCGGGAGGAACGCCGTGCTGCTCCGAAGTTCCACAAGCTAGAATTCCCTAACTATAGAGGGGAGGGCAGCCCGTTGCCTTGCTTGAACTGTGTTGAGCGATTCTTCAAGGGCCACCAGACGGAGGACAAGGAAAAGGTGTGGATGACCTCCTATCACCTCGCTGATGATGCTGCACTATGGGACAGCCGGTTGGAGATGATGCATGGCGAACCACCATGACCAAAGTTCGTCAAATACAACCGTAGTTTTGGGCCGACGATCAGGACTAGTCGGCTGGCGGAAATTGAACACTTGAAACAAACAGGCTCGGTGTGTGACTACAAGAAGAAATTCTCACTCTTTTTGCAGGTGTTAGTCTCTTGGAAGAGCAGCAAGTCGAGCTGTTTGTCTGTTGCTGGGCTCCGCAAGCCCATCCGTACTGATGTGGACTTGCAGTACCCATTGAACCTTGAGGCTGCCATGAGCTTAGCACTCTCTTATGAGCAGCGTTGTCTCTCAGATGATGAGTACGCACCATCCCTAGGCACAACGTTGTCTTCCAAAGCAACCAAGTCAACGACCCAAACAGCCTGCTGCTGCGGCACGCTAAAGGCACGTGCTTTGACTGTGATGAGAAGTATGCCCGCGGCCATCACTGTGCCTGGCTCTTTTTGATCTATATAAAGGGAGGATAGTTTGTATTAGGGTTATAAATCATGAAATATAGAAAATTGCCCCAACTTAGAGTTAGCCTCCAGCGGCCATGGCAGGAGAAGAACCCCTAGGTGTGCCTGAGGGCAAACCTCGCTAACCCCTCTGATCAGATCCCCAATTCCCACTTCCAACTCCATGCACGCAACACATCCTCGTCCTGCATTATGCAAATGTTCTTTGCACCTTCATCAATTTTTGATTCTGAATTGCTTTGTGCAGGTCACACAGTTATCCCCTTCTGTTCTAAAATCAGAAGGAATTCCTGTTTACCGTGTTGTTCAGAATCCAGGCGAGTTTGTTCTGACATTACCACGAGCTTACCATTCTGGGTTCAACTGTGGCTTCAACTGCGCAGAGGCAGTAAATGTTGCTCCTGTGGACTGGCTGCCCCATGGACAATGTGCTGTTGAGCTATACAGAGATCAGCGGCGCAAGACATCAATATCACATGACAAGTTATTACTTAAAACTGTACAAACAGCTCTCAGACAGGTTTGGGCGAACCTACACAACTGCAAGAGTGGTCAGAAGGAATACATATGGCTTGATACCTGTGGAAAAAATGGAATGCTCACAAGTGCATTTAAGGTATTTCTCAATTCTGGCATTAATTATTTGTCAGTTCTCACTCAACGAAATTAAGTTTTATTTTTACTTTTGGCCCATTATTTCAGACAAGAATTAAAATGGAAGGTGCAGCACGTGAGGCGAATGCTCTTTTGCAATGTAAGAAGATGGATCAGGATTATGATTCAACGGACCGCGAATGCTTTTCATGCTTTTATGATCTTCATTTATCTGCTGTCAGTTGCCAATGCTCGCCAAACCGTTTTGCTTGCTTAAATCATGCAAATCTTTTATGTTCATGTGAAATGGATAGAAAATTTGTGTTGCACCGATACAGTATGGAGGAGCTGAATGCTCTTGTTGCAGCTCTGGAGGGAGATCCAGCTGCAGTGTATCAGTGGAAAGAGTATGATGTAGGCTTAGTTTGCCTATCTGCTTCTACGCAGCAGAAGATGGACTTAAGTAAAAGTACAAATTTATCTGGATCAATTATTGATGTCAACACTGATTGCGGCTTTGATGGCTGCAAGGACCTTGACAAGTCAGCGGGATATCCGCAAGAGAAGGAAGTGCAGAATAGATGTGTTAATCTGAACATAGAAGGTCCATCCAGTAGTCCTAGAATAAAAGAAGAGTTAGTATGTAGTTCTAGCACATCAAATACAACAGGTTTCTCAAGCTCTACATTTAGTGCTTTAGGAAAGATTGACAAGGACAAGATGGCCATGGAGTTGGGGTCCCTGCAGACAAGTAATCCAACTATTTCAAGTTTCCAGTGCACACAGTCCTTGAGTCATTCATCTGAATTATCATGCCCTTCTCGAATATCAACAGGATCTACTCTACCTTCCAAAACTACTAAGGAACTGTTTGGCATTGAGACTGAATACTGTGTGGCCAAGGCTTCACGTGCCCAGGTTAGTCAACTGGGCAAACCTTCTTCAAGCCAATCCAATGAAGTCTCCTGGCCAGCAAAATTACGACATCAGGTTGAGCAACTCGACCAAGGAACAGTAATAGTTGGCAAAAATTGGTGCAGCCATCAAGCTATCTTCCCAAAAGGTAAATAGTTGAGGTAGATTTTGGAGTTGGGGTCCCTGCAGACAAGTAATCCAACTAATTCTGTAAATGGGCTTGAAATGTTTGGTAAACAGTAATAGTTGGTCCCTAAATAGTGTAATGAATATTTTATGGTGTGTAAAAATGGTAAAATTAAGAGAAAATGACATCTTTGCAGGATTTAGGAGCCGAGTGACATTTCACAGCGTACTAGATCCGACAAGAATATGCTGTTACATTTCAGAAGTTATTGATGCTGGACTTCTCGGACCATTGTTTAGGGTATTTGTAATTCGAAATACCTCCCATTTTCAGGCTTGACCTCATTTGCTTTATTGTGGGTCATATGACAGCTATGTTCCCAAAATCATTACAGGTGGCTGTGGAGGAGTTTCCTGAGGTTTCTTTTACTCACACTTCACCAATGCAGTGTTGGGATAGTGTGAGAGACAGGGTGAATGAAGAGATAAAAAAGCAATGTAGGGCTGGAAAATCTGGCGTTCCTGCTTTATTATCGAACGATTCTGTAAATGGGCTTGAAATGTTTGGTTTCTTTTCCCCACCAATAATTGAGGTAGATTTTCAGGAGATGTATAGCTTTTGTTTCTCTCAGAGTAGTCACTTCATTATCACAGGTTATAGTTACTAAGAAACCCTTTGTTTTTTTACAGGTAATCGAGGCTCTAGATCCCGACCACAAGTGCTTAGATTATTGGTTGTCTAAGCATACACCTCCTCTGTAAGGTTACTTGGGGTTGATATTGCCAGCAATGAATCTGAACGATCCAGTTTCCACAATAATTCCTGTGCTGAGGAGACTAAACCCAGCAGGCTCCTTAAGAAGGCTAAATGCCCAGAAGAACAAGAACTAATTGTCATGAACAAAGCAATCAGTGGCAGGATGGATAACAGGGCAGGTCTGCAGGATGAGATGAAGAATTATGTAGATAAATAGAGCCTTGAATAGATAAACCATTTTTAGTAACTCATCCTAGATTGCTTCTTTAGGGAACCATTAGAAATTAAACTAGAACCACCATTTACCTGCATTCTTATAGAATTGCATTTCCTGATCTTCCATTTAGTTTTGCAATGATCCAAATTTATTTTTACTTGATGGCAAAAGGTTATTTTCTCTCTAATTGTGTCCTGATTAGCCAGGATCATGGTAACCAATGTAACAAGTTGACCATTCGTTTATCAAAAGTTTATGTACAAAACCTTGTTGCAGGAAAGTAAAAAAAAGAACAAAATGATTTCGAATTTTTGATTGGTTGGTCCATTACTGCCACTATGTGTGAGTTGGATAACCCTTTTTCATCATAAAACACCATTATTAAGTTTCTTTGGTCTCATTTTCATGGCTAAGATGGCAGGCAATTACTTCCTTGCCTTGATTTGTGTTTTATAATGATGATGTTGATGATACCATCAAATTCTGATTGTTGATACTTTGTGGCCTATGGTACTATTCAAAAACTCCATTGGAAATATCCGAGGAAATAGATGTTCCTGATACATCTCACTGGTTCAGCTGCATAATACCCCTCCCCTCCCCCCCTCGCCTTGCGCCACCAATCTCTGTTGACACGGGGTAACCTTAGCCACCGGCGCCGGCCTCCCCTGCATCGTAGTTGTCGAAGGGCCGACACGGTAGGTGGCGGTGGAGCTGATTTGGGCCCCTCACGCCCAACCCCCGCACCGCGTGCCATGCCACCGTACTGCAGCGCCCCCCTGCTGGTTCGGCGATGATGGATTCGGCCGCCCAAGGGCCTGACCTTGCGCTCTCCGATTAGCTGCGGCCCCCTTGTCATCCTCGATAGTCGCGGACGCCCCCTCCTCACGTGCCTCCACCACCTTCGCCCGGGGATTGCCCCCACGATTCTCGGGCCGCCCCCACTAGCGATTCCGGCGTTCCTGGCCGTTCCCATGGGTGCCCCCCTGCAGTTTCGTCATCCTGCGGCCTCGATCAAGTCCTGCTGGTGCTTGTCGGATGTGGTGGGGTTTGTGGTCTGCGACCGGTTGCGGGGGCGTTCGCGGCCTGCCTCCCATGCAGGCGGCCCCTCTCGTCTCTGGCGCCCCCGGGGCCACGGTGACGGCTCTCGCGAGGAGGCGGTGATGCATCCGCGGTTGTGGCTGACTCGGAGCCGTCGAGACACTCCTTGCTAGTGTTGTCCCGGCCCTGGCGGCCTCAGGCCCGCGTCTCTCCGATTGATTGGTACATTACTGCCACTATGTGTGAGATGGATAACCCTATTTCGTCATAAAACAACATCATTAAGTTTCTTTGGTCTCATTTTCATAGCTAAGATGGCAGGCAATTACTTCCTTGCCTTGATGCGTGCTTTATAATGATGTTGATGATACCATCAAATTCTGATGGTTGATACTTTGTGGCCTATGGTACTACCTAACATGTCTTAATCATGTAATCTTTTTTTAGGTATGAATGTTGAGAAACGATGACGTAATAGATATGAAAACAATAATATAAAAGAATGCGATAAAATAATTGTTACTCTTCAAAATATCTATGTTAATGAATGTTATTACTACTCATTTAATCGTGTAAGCATGGCATAACTCGATCTTCCTCGTATAAAGTATAAATCATGAACACCCCGGTGCCAAACCAAGCAATTGTATCATATTTTTTCTCGCTTTAGCATTTTCAACTTCACTCTGTAAGTGCATCTAATGCCACCCTTTGTTGATTTTGGAGTATTGACAACAAACTTGGTTGAGGGACTAATGTGTTTGTGAGATTCATAGGAGAACACAGGTAGAAGTCCTCATTGATTCGATTTACCCATCGAAGATGTCCCCTAAAAATGTATGAAGATATTGCAGATAATGGTGGTTCATGAAGACATTTGTGTTGAAGATAATGGTACGCGAAGACTTTCGCTTGAAGACAATGGAGCGTGAAGACGTAGTCTTTTGGTAGTTTCATTTTCTTCGTTCCCGAGTCATAGGGACCACCGCACTGTTAAGTGGGGTCTAGGTAAACAAAGTCAGAAAATGACGCGATGCTCAACCTAAAATCCCATGTCTTCGAGTGAAGACAATGAGAGAAAATCTTTTCCATAGTTGGTTGAGTCAGCTTTACTTGGAACCTAAGTCAAGCTCCCGCGTGTGTTTGAAATCCGACCGCTGGACACGTGTCAGTTGTCCATTGACCCAGGGTCATTTCGGACATATCATGTCGGGTTGCCTCCTAGCTATAAATAGCCCATCCCCTCCATCATAAATTGGTGGCTGCTCTGAGTTAGTGCATGACTTTTGTCATTTGAGAGCAACCCACCTCTGAATTCTTTGAGAGAGAATCCTTGCGAGGACAAACCCAAAACAACGTGAGCCCAAAAGTGTTTGAGAATCACCGAAGCCTTTTTGTTCCGCGTGAACCAAAGACTTGTTGCACTTGAAGGTCGTGATCTTCCAGTCGGTTAGGCGTCGTGTTCTGAGCATCCAAGAGTCATTGTGGATTGCCAGTGAATGAAGTCTGTGAAAGTTTGTAAGTATACCTTGAAGGCTTACCCGAGTGGTTGGGCGAGATCTATGGATCTTAGCTCAAGGGGAATAAGGTGAAGACTAGGTCTTCAGAGTTCAATCTCAGCCTCCCCAACTAGACGTACAACTGTCACAATAGTTGGAACCGGCCAAACAAATCACGTGTCTTCTTCGAGCAACTGGTTCTATCACTTCATTCCTTTACTTACTGTTTAGTTTCCTGAAGTCATTGCTTGCTCGTTTTGTTCGAAGATATTGGGTGAAGACATTCGCTCTATCTGCATCTTTGTCTTCAGACCATCTTCCTAAACTGCTTTGTTCTACCCAGCTGCTGTTTGTCTTCGCATTACACTTCAATTGTTCTTGACATATTACTACTTGTGAGCTGCATTTTTTGACAGAAAGACTGTAAGGGAACCCCCTATAGTATAATTGGTGCAACAAACCCAAATTGCAAGTACCGTGCCTTGAACCTGGGTGGGTGGGAAGGCATCAACCCCTTCCCACCACTAGGCTATGCCTTAGTCTGCACTGGGATTTCCTCAAAGAGGAGAGGATGATGCAGTACAGTACAAATAAGTATTTCCCTCAATTAAGAACCAAGGTTATCAATCCAGTAGGAGAACCACGCAACACCTCGTTAGCAGTACCTACACACAAAATAACAAATACTTGCACCCAACGCGAACAAGGAGTTGTCAATCCCTCGGCGGTTAATTACAAGGATCACATCTCGTAGTGATAGATAGATAATTAAAACACAAAATAAAATAAATGAAGAAAAATTACAGCAAGATATTTTTAATTTTAATATATGATTAAAAGTAGACCCCCGGGCCATAGTTTTCACTAGAGTCTTCTCTCTTGAAAATAGCATACAGTGGGTAAACAAATTACTGTTGGGCAATTGATAGAAAAGCAAATAATCATAACAATATCCAAGGCAATGATCATGTATATAAGCATCACGTCCGAGACAAGTAGACCGAAATGATTCTACATCTACTACTGTTACTTCACACATCGACCGCTATCCAGCATGCATCTAGAGTATTAAGTTCATTAATAACGGAGTAACGCCTTATGTAGACAAAGTAAACTCACACATGAATAAACCCCATCTTTTTACCCTTAATGACAACGATGCAAATACGTGTCATGTCCCCTTTCGTCACTGGGATTGAGCACCACAAGATCGAACCCATGACAAAGCACCTCTTCCATTGCAAGAAAAATCAATCTAGTTGGCCAAATCAATAGATTGGAATACAAAGTCTTAACAATCATGCATAAAAGAGTTCAGAGAAAACTCAAATAATATTCATGCATAATCTGATCATAAACTCACAATTCATCGCATACCAACAAACACACCGCAAAAAGTCATTACATCGAATAGATCTCCAAGAACATCGAGGAGAACATTGTACTGGAGGTCAAAGAGAGAGAAGAAGCCATCTAGCTACTAGCTATGGACCCGTAGGTCTGTGGTGAACTACTCACACATCATCAGAAGGGCAACAAAGTTGATGTAGAGCCCCTCCGTGATCGAATCCCCCTCCAGCAGTGTAACACCCACAATGCGGCTATATCTCCCATGTGTCGGGGCATGACTTAGAGGCATAGCCGCATGGTAGTTTTGTCGCAAGAGGGGTAATCTTTACACAATCTCATGTACTGAATAGAAGGGGATAAAGAGTTGGCTTACAATCGCCACTTCACCAATACATAAATAATCCATACATCATCCAAAGTACAATCAAAGGTCCAGCTACGGAACCACAATAAAGGAAGACAACCCCAAATGCTAGATCCCCGATCGTCCCAACTGGGCTCCACTACTGATCATCAGGAAACGAAACGTAGTAACGACCCAGATCCTTGTCGAACTCCCACTTGAGTTCGGTAGCATCACCTGCACTGGCATCATCGGCACCTGCAACTGTTTGGAAGTATCCGTGAGTAACGAGGACTCAGCAATCTCACACCCGCAAGATCAAGTCTATTTAAGCTTATGGGTAGGAAAAGGTAGTGAGGTGGAGCTGCAGCAAGCACTAAGCATATATGGTGGCTAACATACGCAAATAAGAGCGAGAAGAGAAGCAACGCATGGTCGAGAAGCTGGAAGTGATCAAGAAGTGATCCTGAAACTACTTACGTTCAAGCATAACACAAGACCGTGTTCACTTCCCGGACTCCGCCGAAAAGAGACCATCACGGCTACACACGCAGTTGATTTATTTTAATTAAGTCAAGTGTCAAGTTCTCTACAACCGGATATTAACAAATTCCCATCTGCCACATAACTGTGGGCACGACTCTCGAAAGTTTATACCCTGCAGGGGTGTCCCAACTTAGCCCATCACAAGCTCTCACAGTCAACAAAGGATATTCCTTCTCCCGGGAAGATCTGATCAGTCTCGGAATCCCGGTTACAAGACATTTCGACAATGGTAAAACAAGACCAGCAAAGCCACCCGATGTGCCAACACATCCCGATAGGAGTCGCATGTATCTCGTTCTCAGGACACACCGGATGGTCCAGACGTCGGGTTGGCATAGACCCTGGTTGCCCAGGGGGCGCCGGACACCGCCCAGTTTGGACCAACACTCGGAGGAGCACTGGCCCGAGGATTTAAAATAAAGATGACCCTTGAGTCCGCGGAACCCAAGGGAAAAGGCTTAGGTGACAAATGTTAAAACCAAGGTTGGGCCTTGCTGGAGGAGTTTTATTCAAAGCAAACTGTCAAGGGGTTCCCATAACACCCAACCTCGTAAGGAACGCAAAATCAAGGAACATAACACCGGTATGACGGAAACTAAGGCGGCAAGAGTGGAACAAAACACCAGGCAAAAGGCCGAGCCTTCCACCCTTTACCAAGTATATAGATGCATTAATTAAAATAAGAGATATTATGATATCCCAACATATCCATGTTCCAACATGGAACAAACTTCAACTTCACCTGCAACTAGCAACGCTAATAGAGGGGTTGAGCAAAAGCGGTAACATAGCCAAACACCGGTTTTGCTAGGAAGGTGGGTTAGAGGCTTGACATGTCAATATGGGAGGCATGATATAGCAAGTGGTAGGTAGCACGACATAGCGATAGAACGAACAACTAGCAAATCAAAGATAGAAGTGATTTCGAGGGTATGGTCATCTTGCCCGCAATGTTCTCAGAGTTGTCGAAAGCTTGATCCTCGTTAGCGTACTCAACAGGTTCCTCATTCACGTACTCATCTCCCGGATCTACCCAAAACAAGAACACAAGCAATGGAACAACAATCAATCACGGTGCAATGCACAAGCAACATGATGCAATACATGGCATGATATGCGAGATATGATATGCAATGCATATGCGTGCTTCGGAAGGGAAATAATGATAAAGGCATCAACTTGGAAAACCAAGTATTCCGCTGTAAAGAGGAGATGATTTTGGTTGAAATAGATATAAAGATCACCGGAAACGAATGCACGGTTTGTAAATGGCAAGCAAAACAAGAATGACGCAAATCTGCGATTAACAACATGATACTTAGAATGCAACAAGTAACTAAGCTACTGCACTCCAACATAGCAACAAAGGATATGTAAGTTATGTACAAGATATTCTTGACAAAACATGAACACTGAGCTATGGCTAAATCACTCAAAAACATGTTCAAACAAGCATGGCAAAAGTGCAAAAGATATCAGCTTCACAGACTTAGTGGAAATACTAACATATCAAAAACAACATCAGGAAGCAATGTTTAGAGCAAGCAAACAACATGCTACAGGAACATATCATAGCAAACAAAGGCATTACATGATTCTACTAAATGCATAGAACAAAAATCCCTTACTGAACATGAGCCAAAAAGGCACAGAAGATATGATGGCACCCATGTAAACATAACAAGTTTTATTAACAGTTTCAGACTTAGAAGAAAAATAGAGCATGGCATAAACAGAATTATGATAGCAACTTTGTGAGCTCATGCCACTCACCACAAAGCATTACATGACAACATAAGCATACCAATAGCAGATGACATGCTCATGAAGCTAACCATGACAAGATCAAGTTCATAGGATGCATGTATCACTAGCAACAACCAAGGCAATATTGATTAACATGTTAACGTTCTGCCAGGAACATTTTATAGCAAAAGTAGCGCAATAAAATGACATGCTAGAGAACTCCATAATTGCAAACAGGGGCATGAATGAGTACATCATAACCACATAATCAAAACATCCTCACTGAAGTATCCCAAAATAAGCATGGATCTCAATGTAACATCAAGTTTATATGGCATCAAAATAACAGTAGGAAATGGACTTAGCAAAATCCTAAGTCCCTGAAAACAGCAACATCACGAAGCCTAGTTTGCATGCTCGTGCTAGTCATCACATAGATCACAAAAATACAAGACTTGCACCCCCTATAAAGATGGCATATTTTAGTTCAAAACACATGTAGACCTCATGCTCATATAATGCACACATCAAATGCAACAAAAATGACAAATCAACATGATCTGATAAGTACCAGCAGCTAACATTTTATAGCAGTCTTTCATCAATGAAAATGGCATCATAATAGACAGTAATATGCATGGAAATGCTTCTAACATGAATATCTCAACGAGACAAACAATTTGACATATCATATGCATGATTTGGAGCACCGAGCACCGAGATATGACATGATGAAGGAGGCATAAAAATATCAGTGATTCGGGAATTAGAGAAAAATATACCCTCCGAAAACTGGACGGGGCGGATCTGGCACAAAGTGGTGCAGATCTCGGAGTGGACCGGGATGAGCCCGTGCAGATCTGAGGCGAAGTCATCGCCGGCGGAGATCGAACTCCAGTGAGGCGGCGGGTGACCGAAGAGGCCGGATCCGGCCGGGACGGCGCGGATCCCGACGGTGGCGTGGCGAAGGGCGGCGGCGCACGCGATGCGATGGGCAGCGTGGTGGCGCGGGGCGGCGGCGAGGCTGATAACCCACAAGTATAGGGGATTGCAATAGTTTTCAAGGGTAGAGTATTCAACCCAAATTTATTGACTCGACACAAGGAGAGTCAAAGAATATTCTCAATTATGAGCAGCTGAGTTGTCAATTCAACCACACCTGGAAACTTAATATCTGCAGCAAGGTATTTAGTAGCAAAGTAATATGATAATAATGGTAACGGTAGCAAAAGTAATATTTTTGGGTTTTATAGTGATTGTAACAGTAGCAACGGAATAGTAAATAAGCAAAGAACAATATATGAAAAGCTCGTAGGCATTGGATCGGTGATGGAGAATTATGTCGGATGCGATCGATCATGCAACAGTTATAACATAGGATGACACAGAACTAGCTCCTGTTCATCAATGTAATGTAGGCATGTATTCTGAATATAGTCATACGTGCTTATGGAAAAGAACCTGCATGACATCTTTTGTCCTACCCTCCCGTGGCAGCGGGGTCCTATTGGAAACTAAGGGATATTAAGGCCTCCTTTTAGTAGAGTACCAGACCAAAGCATTAACACATAGTGAATACATGAACTCCTCAAACTACGGTTATCACCGGTAATGGTCCCGATTATTGTCACTTCGGGGTTAACGGATCATAACACATAATAGGTGACTATAGACTTGCAAGATAGGATCAAGAACTCACATATATTCATGAAAACATAATAGGTTCAGATCTGAAATCATGGCACTCGGGCCCTAGTGACAAGCATTAAGCATAGCAAAGTCATAGCAACATCAATCTCAGAACATAGTGGATACTAGGGATCAAACCCTAACAAAACTAACTCGATTACATGATAAATCTCATCTAACCCATCACCGTCCAGCAAGCCTACGATTGAATTACTCACGCACGGCGGTGAGCATCATGAAATTGGTGATGGAGGAAGGTTGATGAGCATCATTCCGAGAACTTTTATTTCTGCACAAAAATAACACCATGGCAATTCTGCTGAAAACAGCGCCAGCCCGGGTTAGTTCCATTCAAATCATGCAAGTTAGATTCCAAAACAAGGGCAAAAGTGTTTGGAAAAGTAGATACGACGGAGACGTATCAACTCCCCTAAGCTTAAACCTTTGCTTGTCCTCAAGCAATTCAGTTGATAAACTGAAAGTGATAAAGAAAAACTTTTACAAACTCTGTTTGCTCTTCTTGTTGTAAATATGTAAAGCCAGTATTCAAGTTTTCAGCAAAGATTATGAACTAACCATATTCACAATAACATTTAGGTCACATGTTTACTCATATCAATGGCATAATCAGCTAGCGAGCAATAATAACAAATCTTGGATGACAACACTTTCTCAGAACAATCATGATATGATATAACAAGATGGTATCTCGCTAGCCCTTTCTGAGACCGCAAAACATAAATGCAGAGCACCTTTAAAGATCAAGGACTGACTAGACATTGTAATTCATGGTAAAAGAGATCCAGTCACAGTCATACTCAATGTAAACTAACAATAATGTATGCAAATGACAGCGGTGCTCTCCAACTAGTGTTTTTTAATAAGAGGATGATGACTCAACATAAAAGTAAATAGATAAGCCCTTCGCAGAGGGAAGCAGGGATTTGTAGAGGTGCCAGAGCTCGATTTTTAAATACATATGAATAATATTTTGAGCGGTATACCATAACAACCGAGAGATCTCGATATCTTCCATGCTACACACATTATAGGCGGTTCCCAAGCAGAATGGTAAAGTTTATACTCCCCCACCACCAACAAGCATCAATCCATGGCTCGCCCGAAACAACGGGTGCCTCCAACTAACAACAATCCTAGGGGAGTTTTGTTTGCAATTATTTTGATTTGATTTGAGCATGGGACTGGGAATCCCGGTGACCAGCCATTTTCTCGTGAGTGAGGAGCGGAGTCCACTCCTCTTGAGAATAACCCGCCTAGCATGGAGGATACAGACAGCCCTAGTTGATACATGAGCTATTCGAGCATACAAAACAGAATGTTTATTTGAAGGTTTAGAGTTTGGCACATACAAATTTACTTGGAACGGCAGGTAGATACCGTATATAGGTAGGTATGGTGGACTCATATGGAATAACTTTGGGGTTTATGGAATTGGATGCACAAGCAGTATTCCCGCTTAGTACAAGTGAAGGCTAGAAAAAGACTGGGAAGTGACTAGCTAGAGAGCGACAACAATCATGAACATGCATTAAAATTAATCAACACCGAATGCAAGCATGAGTAGGATATAATGCACCATGAACATAAATATCGTGGAGGCTATGTTGATTTTGTTTCAACTACATGCGTGAACATGTGCCAAGTTAAGCCACTCGAATCGTTTAAAAGAGGATACCACCCTATCACACCATATCACAACCATTTTAATAGCATGTTGGCACGAAAGGTAAACCATTATAAACTCCTAGCAAATTAAGCATGGCATAAGCAACTATAATCTCTAATTGTCATTGCAAATATGTTTCTTTCATAATAGGCTGAATCAGGAACGATGAACTAATCATATTTACAAAAACAAGAGAGGTCGAGTTCATACCAGCTTTCCTCCTCTCAATAAGTTCATCATATAATCATCATTATTGCCTTTCACTTGCACAACCGAATAGTGTGGATAATAATAATAGTGCATGTGCATTGGACTAAGCTGGAATCTGCAAGCATTCAATTCAAGAGAGAAGACAAGGTAATATGGGCTCTTTGTTAGATCAACAATAATGCATATAAGAGCCACTCAACATTTTCATTATGGTCTTCTCCTCTCGACCCCCAAAGGAAAGAAAAGAAACAAAACTATTTACATGGGAAAGCTCCCAACAAGCAAAAGAAGAACGAGAAATCTTTTTGGGTTTTCTTTTTAATTACTACTACTGGCATGGAAAGTAAACTAGCTAAAAGCTACAACTAATTTTTTGTTTTTCTTAAGGTTTTTCAAACACACAAGAAGAAAGTGAGAAAATGAGAATAAACTAGCATGGATGGTACAATGAAAAAGTATGAGCACCGACAACTGGCATGAGCATGTGAACATGAATGTAATGTCGGTGAGAGATACATACTCCCCCAAGCTTAGGCTTTTGGCCTAAGTTGGTCTATGCCCATGGATCAAAGTTGTAGCTGGGGTCGTACTGAGATGCAGCGGCAATTTCCTGATGAGCTGCAGCTTGGAGGCGAGCTGCCTCCGCCCTTGATACGGAGCATCCCAAGGCCATCCCCATGGAGCCAACTACATGTCCTATGACACCTCTTGGATCCATGACAAGAGCGCGTGCAAGAGCTCTTGAAACCGAGGTGCCATCTCTCCTTTCACATTTCCACTTTGATGCACATGAGACATGGCTACTACCTCATACGGACACTCTGTGCATACTCAGGTATCATGGAGAAGCTAAGGAGCAAGCACAAGAAGAAGAGGAAGATGGACGAGAAGACGGAGAAGAAGGAGGGCTCAAGGAAAAGTCCCAGCCATCGGACGACCGGCCAGGACCGGACGTCCGGCGCCTGAAGCATCAGCCGAGCCCCAGCGAGCGGACGTCCGGTCCAGACCGGACGACCGCCGTGACCGCACCCGAGCCAACATCAGCGGAAGTCCGGAGCTACCAGATGTCCAGCACCCCCATCGCAGAGCAGAACCAACGAACGTACGGAGGACACCGCATGACCGGCCGCTCCTGAGACACCGGACGATTGGCCACCAGTGGACGTCCGGTACCTGGCTGCGTCTAGATTCGGGCCTGAGGCCCATGTACCCCTACTTTCGCCCCCATTTGCACTTAGACTATATATAGACCTCCTATTCCTTCTAGCTAGGGTTAGCAAAGGATTAGCTCATATTTCGTGTGAGAGCTTTGCTAATCCACTTGGTTACCTTCTCCTCGGAGATTCGGGCCTCCTACGGAGAAGATCCCCCAAGCGGATTCAAGACCCCTCTTTAGGGAAGAACATCAAGACCTCCTCACAGAGAAGACCGTTACCTTTGTATCATCCTTGGTTGATCGTGTACCATGTGAACCCTATGTATCCGAGGATCTAGCACATGTGTGACTTTCTTGTGTTGGTTTAGTGATTCTCTTGTGTTTCCCTTGTGTTTTCCCTCGTTTCCCCCTCACATTCTTCGTGTTCTTCGCGGGATTCCTCTCCTTTCGTGAAAGATCGGGCGATTAGGGTTCTACCCTACATCATCTTGGTATCATGAGCCACGTTGATCATGATTTCGAAGCCTCCCCGTTGTGTTGCTAGCCTTGTTTTGTTGTTTTTCATCCTAATTCGAAAATTCCCCACAAAAATAGCCCCAATTTTTTTGTGAGTTGTTAGTGTGTTGAGATTTTGTTGGTTTGGATCCATGGATTTGCTTTGTTTTGAGTGGATCTAGCTTTTCCCCTTTGTCTCCACCACTTTCCATCCACGAAATCGCCCACAATCGACGAAGTTCACCTCATCCACCCCGCCCATGTGAAGTTCATCCCGTGCCCGAGCAGTGCCCAGGCGCTGGACGTCCGCTAGCCACCGGACGTCCGACGACCGGACGACCGCTCCTCATCGGACGCCCGGAGTTCCTTGACGAAACTGATTTTTTTAGTTTAGTCACCACCACTGCCCCACATTTCCGCATACGCACTCCCACCACCACTACACCATCACCACTTCCGCATCCCACCACCATTTGGCCCGTTTTGCTCTCCGACACGTGTTGCCACTTCGAGCTTTGAGAATTTGAGTTGCGGTTCCATATCCTTTCATGTTTCGGCTACCTAGGTACGGTTCAACATCGACATCACCGCCACTCATCTTCGCCATAGATGCATCATCAACAACGACCACCTCGACTACACCTTGGTATTCGTGCCACCATTTTGACACCATACCAGAAGCAAGCCCGGTAACCTCGTCTTGGTATTGTGATACATCATTCTTGCCATTACATTGATAGCCATCATAGCCTTATCCCCTTGCATTGCTTACCCATCGAGACTAGCCATTGAGTATTGCCGGCAACAAGACTTGTGCACATTAGTGATCATACTTCCCATAGCATACATACATCATTGTTGCATATATTGGTATCATCTCTTGTGTCACAAAGTTGTCATCGCATATTCTATTGCTATCTTGGTTCGTCAAGCATTGCATGAGAAAAGAGCTCCAACATCGAAGAGCCAAACAAGCTGTTAAGCAAAGATGAAAGATAAGCAAAGAGCTTTTAAGCAAGAACCATAACATCATACATCATTAAGATTGTCATACTCAGTCATCTTGGATCATATCATAGAAACACCTTGCATAGAGCATACTTGGGATAGAAGTCGTTGCATTTTTGCTAAGTAGGTTGTGCACATTTTGGCTCATCCTTGGTTGCCCAACCCCACTTATCTTTTTGCATGTGTGTTTCCGTGTACCTTCTATGCTTGGTCTACTTGTTACATTGCATCTTGCAATCTTTTCCAACATTATTGAAGCTCACTTAAAATTGCATCAAATTTTGTGCCACCATCCTAACCAAGCTCCACCATAAGCTTTTACTTGTGTAGGTGTGAGAAACCGACAAGAGCTAGTACCAATTGTGCTATTTCCTTGTCCTACATTGGAGTGATCATCGATCCACTTTCAACTTCGGTCAAGGTACATTTGGTATTCGTTCTTCTCTTTCTACCACTCACTTGGTGTATCTTGGAATGATGGATATGCAAAGTACTTCTACCAATCCACTCTTCATTGAGCACGACGACGACATGAACTCCTACTTCACCAAGAGCCACCTCTTTGGTGCACAACGTGCTTTGCATCAAGGGCAACAAGCCATGAGTGAACGCATCGACAACCTCGCCGCCGACTTGCGACTCTCCGAGCAACGTACAAGGGACTACTTCGACCACAAGCTTGACGATCACAAGCAAGAGAATGACGCAAGGATGGATGAAATTTGCGCTTTGTTGCTCAACCGCTCTTCTTCCTCTTCGTCTTCATCAAGAAGGACTTGCTCAAGTCGACACTCCAACTTCACCCTCTTTGGCTCAAGTACACCGACATCAAACACTCTACGCCGTGCCACACGCAACGATCATCAACCAAGCCTCAATCCTCTATGCGACACCGACTCTCAAGAGCGCCGACGACATGAAACCCAAGAGGCTTTTGCGCTAGCACGAGAATGGCAACAACAACGCCAACATGAAGAGGAAGAGCGAGCGCGTCTACACCAAGTTGCACAAGATGTCAAGGCACAACACCAAGAAGAACAACTCCATGAAGCTCAAGCACTTGCGGTGCAACAAGCCCTCCAAGATTCAAGTCAAGCAGTAGCCAACCGATGCCGACAAGCTTGAGAACAAGAAGAAGCATTTCGAGAAGAAATTCAAGAACGGAGATTTCAAGCTCGCGTGCATCGTCAAGTCCCTCAAGCTCCTCCTCGAGCTCGACAAGCTCCCCCACAAGCTCGCCAAGAACATCAAGTTCATCAAGAGCATGACAACAATGGAAATCCTCCACGAAAAGAGCAACATGAGGTTGACAACCCTCCTAACCAAGAGCGACACGAGCTTGACAATCATCTACAACACGGGCGTCATCACCCCCGACCCCAACACAATGAAGAACAACGCTACGGAAAGCTCAAGTTCACCATGCCCAAGTTCAATGGAAGCAACGATCTCGAAGAATATCTTTCATGGGCATTTAAGGTCGACAAAATCTTCCGTTTGCACAACTATGAAGAAGAGAAGAAGATCGCAATGGCATCCCTTGAGTTCCAAGACTATGTCCTCATTTGATGGGAACAAGTTATCGAGCGCCGAGAGGCAAGAGGTGAACCACCCATCACTACTTGGGCGCAAATGAAGGATGTCATGAGAGCACGCTTTGTGCCTACCTACTACAACCGCGACCTCTTCAAGAAACTCCAACTACTCAAGCAAGGAACCAAGAGCGTTGAAGAGTACTACAAGGAGATGGAGATTGCCATGATACGAGCCAATGTCACGGAAGGCGATGAGCAAACAATGGCACGTTTCTTGAATGGACTCAACCATCCTATCAAGAAGATCGCCGACTTCCAACCATACTCGAACCTCATCGAGCTAGTGCATCAAGCTACCAAAGCGGAACACCAGGTGCAAGATGATTTCAAGTATGCCAAGTTCTCATCCAAGTCCTACGGCTTCTTCAACAACCAAGCTTCAACGACTCCAACACCGACTACCAAGCCTTCTACTAGCAACATCGACAAGTCGAGTTCCAAGAAAGGTTCGTCAACTCCAAGTCATCCTCCTACTACGAGAAACTTCAAGCCGAGAGCTTCATCATCATCCACTCCAACCGATGAGACCGTCAAGACAAGTTCCTTCAAATGCTTCACAAGTGGAGGCCGAGGCCACAAGTCCTATGAGTGCACCAACAAGTGGACCATGATCCTCAACAACGACGGCACCTATGATTCAATGAGTGAAGAAGAAATGGACGCCATCGAGCAAGTCGGCATGCACCGGCAAGTGAACGATGAAGAGGAACAAGTCTTTTGCGATGAAGATTCAAGTCCCGCTCTTGTTGTCTCCAAGGTCTTGACTCTCCAACATCACCAAGAAGAAGACCAAAGATGCCACATATTCCACACCAAGGCCGGCATCAATGGACTATCCGTCAAGGTCATCATCGATGGAGGGAGTTGTCATAACATCGCTAGTGAAGAACTTTGCTCCAAGCTCCAATTGCCCAAGACGAAGCATCCACATCCATACAAAGTGCAATGGCTTAGCGACTCCGGCACCATCCAAGTCGAGCACCGAGTACAAGTCTCCTTCAAAATTGGCGCCTACGAAGACACCTTGGAGTGCGACATTATTCCAATGACCGTTTTCCATCTTCTCCTTGGACGCCCATGGCAATTCGATAGAGGAGTCATCCACAACGGCCGAACGAACCACTACATCTTCAAGATGAAGGGCAAGGAGTACGTCCTCCGTCCAATGTCGCCAAGTCAAGTGATCGCTGATAAGCAAGCCACCCATCGTGGAGATCATAGTGAGAGAGCGAGCCACCAAAAAGAGAGTGAGCGCCACAAGCCCAAATCGAACACCTCCACGATGAGCAAATGAACTTAGTTCTGTTTGCCACCAAAAGTGAGATAAGAGGAGTGTGTGAGAACCCATCTAGTGTCCTACACTACATCCTTGTGTGCAAAGACAATGCACCACAAACTAACACTTCTCACATTCTTCCTCTAGTATTGTCGTCTATTTTGCGGGAATTTCACGACATTTTCCCCGATGAGCTACCTCCGGGACTACCTTCACTATGAGGCATTGAGCACCGCATCGACCTCATCCCTGGAGCATCGCTTCCGAACAAAGCTCCCCACCGCGTCAACCCCGAAGAAACCAAAGAAATACAAAGGCAAGTAAAGCATCTCATAGACCATGGACATGTGCGTGAAAGTTTGAGCCCTTGTGCCGTCCTGGTCATTCTTGTGCCAAAATGCGACGATAGCTTTCGCATGTGCTCCAATTGTAGACCTATCAATGCTATCACCGTTCGCTATAGGTATCCCATTCCACGCCTAGATGATATGCTTGATGAACTTAGTGGTGCCACTATATTTTCCAAAATTGATCTTACGAGTGGTTACTATCAAATCCGCGTACAAGAGGGTGCTGAATGGAAAACCACTTTCAAAACCAAGTTTGGCTTGTATGAGTGGTTAGTCATGCCTATGGGTCTCTCGGAAGCACCGGGCACTTTTATGCGTCTTATGAATCATGTTTTTCGCCCTTACATTGATATATTTGTTGTGGTCTACTTTGATGATAGCCTTGTTTATAGAAAATCTCTTAGAGATCATGTCACCCATGTTCGAACCGTTTTGCAAACTCTTCAAAAATAGCAACTCTATGCTAATATGGAGAAATGCCTTTTTGGCGTTGATAAGTTCGTTTTCTTGGGTTTTTGTTGTTTCCTCTAAGGGTGTTCATGTTGATGAGTCCAAGATCAATGCTATTAAGACATGGCCAGAACCAACCAATTTGCATCAAGTGCATAGCTTTCTTGGCCTTGCGAGTTTCTATCGTCGCTTTGTGAAGGATTTTAGCACCATTGCTTCGCCTTTGCATGCTTTGAGCAAGAAGAATGCGCCTTTTGTTTGGGGACCATCCCAAGATACCGCTTTCAATGAGCTTAAGAACTTGCTTACTCATGCTCCCATGCTTACTTTACCCAACTTTGACAAACCCTTTGAGATTCATTGCGATGCTAGTGGTAATGGCATAGGAGGCGTGCTAACGCAAGAGAAGCGCCCCATAGCTTACTTTAGTGAGAAACTCTCCGGCGCGCAACTCAATTACCCCACCTATGACAAAGAGCTATATGCTTTAGTCCGCATTTTGCATGAATGGGAACACTATCTTCGCCCACATGAGTTTATCATTCATACCGATCATGAAACGCTCAAGTATCTTAAGGGCCAAACCAAGTTGAACAAGCGTCATGCTAAATGGAGTGAATTTATTGAGTCTTTTCCTTATGTCATCATCATCAAGTACATTAAGGGTAAGGAAAACATTGTAGCGGATGCCCTTTCTCGCATATGCATGCTTGTCACTCAACTTGAATTGGATGTCATTGGTTTTGAGCATATCAAAGACTTGTATGAGCATGATCCTACTTTTGCTACTCCTTATGCCAAGTGTTTGACGCACACATCTTGGGAACGCTATTACATCAAAGATGGATATCTTATGAGAGATAACAAACTTTGCATCCCCGAGTCTTCTCTTCGTTTGTTGCTTTTGCAGGAATCTCATGGAGGAGGCTTAATGGGACATTTTGGATGCGACAAGACGTTCACTACGCTCTCGAAGAACCACTTTTGGCCAAAGATGTTTCGCGACGTCAATCGCTTCACCAACCGTTGCTCTACATGTCACAAAGCTAAGTCCAAAGCTCAATCTCATGGCCTTTATATGCCTCTACCAATTCCATATCAACCATGGGAAGACATTAGCATGGACTTTGTACTTGGTTTGCCTAGGACTAGAAATGGGAAGGATTCGGTATTTGTCGTTGTGGACCGTTTCTCAAAAATGGCACATTTTATTCCTTACAACAAGATAGACGATGCTTCACATGTTTCTCAAATTTTTTTAGGGAAATATTGCGTCTACATGGAGTGCCAAAGACTATCGTCTCGGACCGCGATGTCAAGTTCCTTAGCTACTTTTAGAAGACCCTATGCACCAAGCTCGGAATCAAGCTACTTTTCTCTACGACATATCATCCACAAACCGACGGCCAAACGGAAGTTACCAACCACACACTCTCTGCTCTACTTCGGGTACTCATCAAGAAGAACATCGAGGAGTGGGAGGAGTGCCTACCTATCGCCGAGTTCGCCTACAACCGAGCAAGACATTCAACAACCGGCAAGTCCCCCTTCGAGGTCGTCTATGGCTTCAATCCTTTGTCACCATTGGACATTCTCCCTCTACCACTCCAAGAGTGCATCGGTTTGGACTCGAGTGCAAGAGCGACACTTCTCAAGAAGGTGCATGAAGATACAAGGAACACCATCGAGCGCCAAGTTTAACGCCTTGCGTCCAAGCTCAACTTCAACAAGCACCCTATGGTCTTCAACATTGGTGATCTCGTGTGGCTACCTTCGCAAGGACCATTTTCCACAAGAACGCAAGTCCAAGCTTCGACCACGAGCGGATGGACCCTTCAAGGTGCTCGCACGATACAACGATAACGCTTACAAGATCGGCCTCCCATGCGACAAGTACAACGTGAGCGATATCTTCAATGTCAAAGATCTCTGTCCCTTCCATGGTGATGAGGAATTTGATCTGAAGACGGATCTTCCCCAAGGGAGGGGAGATGATGCGGAGCATCCCAAGGCCATCCCCATGGACCCAACTACATCTCCTATGACACCTCCTGGACCCATGACACGAGCGCGTGCAAGAGCTCTTGAAACCGAGGTGACATCTCTCCTTTCACATTTCCACTTTGATGCACATGAAACATGGCTACTACCTCATATAGACACTCTATGCATACTCAGGTATCATGGAGAAGCTAAGGAGCAAGCACAAGAAGAAGAGGAAGATGGACGAGAAGACGGAGAAGAAGGAGGGATGAAGGAAAAGTCCCAGCCACCGGACAACTGGCCGGGACTGGACGTCCGGCACCTGAAGCATCAGCCGAGCCCCAGCGAGCGGACGTTCGGTCCAGACCGGACAACCGGCGTGACCGCACCCAAGCCAACAACAGCGGAAGTCCGGAGCTACCGGACGTCCAGCATCCCCATCACAGATTAGAACCAGCGGACGTCCGGAGGACACCGGACGACCGGCCGCTCCTGAGACACCGGACGACCGGCCGCTCTTGAGACACTGGACGACCGGCCACCAGCAAACGTCCGGTACCTGGCTGCGTCCAGATTCGGGCCCGAGGCCCATGTACCCCTACTTTCGCCCCCATTTGCACTTAGACTATATATTTTGTGTGAGAGCTTTGCTCATCCACTTGGTTACCTTCTCCTC
Organism: Triticum aestivum; assembly: GCF_018294505.1. NCBI lineage: Eukaryota > Viridiplantae > Streptophyta > Magnoliopsida > Poales > Poaceae > Triticum > Triticum aestivum. The sequence continues at coordinate 192,057,822 of NC_057794.1, forward strand.
GGAGATTCGAGCCTCCTACGAAGAAAACCCCCCAAGCGGATTCAAGACCCCTCTTTAGGGAAGATCATTAAGACCTCCTCACGGAGAAGACCGTTACCTTTGCATCGCCCTTGGTTGATCGTGTACCGTGTGAACCCTATGTATTCGAGGATCTAGCACATGTGTGACTTTCTTGTGTTGGTTTAATGATTCTCTTGTGTTTCCCTTGTGTTTTCCCTCGTTTCCCCCTCGCGTTCTTCGTGTTCTTCGCGGGATTCCGCTCCTTTCGTGAAAGATCGGGCGATTAGGGTTGTACCCTACATTAGCCCTCCTCTCATACTCGGTCGCCTCCTTCCTGGTTATAACATATCTCCCTTTTGCCTGAAAGTCAAAGAAAGTAGGAGCAGGGAGAGCGACATGATAGGTGCGTCGTCTGTAAAAGATTAGTCGGTACTGGAGGAACTGATTGTTCCTCTCAACAAACTGATGACGAACCATGGCATTATAATCTAAATAAGCAGGAGGCAACTCAATATCATCTCCACGTATGGGCATCTCAAGAAAATCAGCTAAACGAGTTGCATAAATTCCACCAAAGAAATCTCCATCAATACTATTATTATGCAACCTACGTGCAACAATGGCCCCCAAGTTATATTGCCTATCTCTTAATACAACACTCTTGAGAACACTAAGATCGGGAACACACATGTGACACACCTCATCCTTACCATTTATGCATCTACCTATGAAGAGAGCAAAATAATGTATAGCAGGAAAATGAATGCTCCCTATGGTAGCTTGCGTGATTTCCCTAGATTCCCCCACAGTTATACTAGCAAGAAAGTCTTTATATTCATATTTGCGAGGTTCACTAACATTACCCCACTGTGGGAGTTTACAAGCAGTATTAAAATCTTCTAAGTCCATGGTATAAGATTTATCATAGAGATCAAATAGGACAGTTTGAGAATTGCGTGATGATGTAAATGTAAACCTTCTCACAAATGAATCAGTCAAATAGAGGTACTGATGACACTTATCTGCCACGAAGCTCTCAAGATCGGCGTTACACACGTATGCGTCAACTTCCTCCTTGATTCCTGCCCGAACCATGAAGTCCTCTGACGACCATTCACAAGGCCGCACTTGAGCATCTCTTGGTAGTTCATTGTCCGGCTCGCATATTGCGGGCCTGGGGCCTTGCTTCCTTGAGGAACCTCCTTGGTACATTTTCCTAAACATATTTTCTTCCTCTGAAAAATTCTGAAATTTTTAGTAACTCAAAAATAAAAGTGAACCAAACTCAACAAAATTGATAGCAACTACTCCTACAAGTGCCTAGAGGCCATATCATGCATTAAAACTATTTTTGACCATATAATTTTGACATGCGAGCTCAAGAACAGGGTCACCTAAGCAGCAAAAATTTGCAATGAATAAAGCACTAGAACAAAAACTAATTGGACCATTGGAGGAGTCACATACCAAAGAACAATCCCCCAAAGCAGTTTTGTGAATGGAGCTTTGAGCAAGGAGATCGAAAATGGCAGCAAGATGAGCAAGAACTTGGGTTTGAGCTGACTAGTGATTTTTTTGGGAGGAAGAAGGAGTGTGTGGTGGCTGGGATAAGTGGAGGCGACCCACGTGGGGTTCACGAGGCAAGGGGCGCGCCCAGGGGGGTGGGCGGGCCCTCCACCCTCGTGGGCACGTGGTTGCTCCCCCTGCTGTGTTTTCAATGCCAGATATTCTCAAATATTCTAGAAAAAATCATATTTAATTTTCATGGCATTTGGATAACTTTTATTTTCGGGGTATTTTTTATTGCATGGATAATTCAGAAAACTGAAAAAAATACTATTTTTGCTTTATTTAATATAAATAACAGAAAGTAAAAAGAGGGTACAGAGAGTTGTGTTTTCTAAATTCATCCATCTCATGCTCATCAAAAGGAATCCACTAACAAGGTTGATCAGGTCTTGTTAACAAACTCATTTTGAATAACATGAAACCGGAGAATTTTCGAATAACACTAGGTTACCTCAATGGGGATATGCATGTCCCCAACAATAAGAATATCATATTTCTTTTTGATAGTAGGAAGAGGAAATTCAAAACCTCCAATAGTAATTGTTGAATTTTTTTCAATAGAATTGATACTGTGGACTTGAGGTTGTTTCCTCGGAAAGTGTACTGTATGTTCATTACCATTAACATGAAAAGTGATATTGCCTTTGGTGCAATCAATAACAGCCCCTGCAGTATTCAAGAAGGGTCTTCCAAGAATAATAGACATACTATCATCCTCGGGAATATCAAGAATAACAAAGTCTGTTAAAATAGTAACGTATGCAACCACGACAGGCACATCCTCACAAATACAGACAGGTATAGCAGTTGATTTGTCAGCCATTTGCAAAGATATTTCAGTAGGTGTCAACTTATTCAAATCAAGTCTACGATATAAATAGAGAGGCATAACACTAACACCGGCTCCAAGATCACATAAAGGAGTTTTAACATAGTTTGTTTTAATGGAGCATGGTATAGTTGGTACTCCTGGATCTCCAAGTTTCCGTGGTATTCCACCCTTAAAAGTATAATTAGCAAGCACGGTGGAAATTTCAGCTTCCAGAATCTTTCTTTTATTAGTAACAATTTCCTTCGTATATTTAGCATAAGGATTCATTTTAAGCATATCAGTCAAACACATACGCAAAAAGATAGGTCTAATCATTTCAGCAAAGCGCTCAAAATCCTCACCATCCTTTTTCATGGATGGTTTAGGAGGAAAAGGCATGGGTTTCTGAACCCATGGTTCTCTTTCTTTACCGTTCTTCCTATCAACAAAGTCTCTCTTATCATAACGTTGATTCTTTGATTGTGGGTTATCAAGATCAACAACAGGTTCCATCTCTACATCATTATCATTGCTAGGTTGAGCATCAACATGAACATCATCATTAACATTATCACTAGGTTCATGTTCATTACTAGATTGTGTTTCAACATTAGAAATAGAAATATCATTGAGATTCTCAGGTGTGTCAATAACAGGTTCACTAGAAGCATGCAAAGTCCTATCATTCTTCTTTTTCTTCCTCTTAGAAGGACTAGGTGCATCAACATTAGTTCTCTGAGAATCTTGCTCAATTCTCTTAGGATGGCCCTCAGGATACAGAGGTTCCTGAGTCATTTTACCCCCTCTAGTCATAACTCTAACAACATTATCATTTTACTTATTATTTAATTCATTGAGCAAATCATTCTGAGCCTTAAGTACTTGTTCTACTTGAGTGGTAACCATATAAGCATGTTTACTAATAAGTTTAAGTTCACCTTTAATTGTAGACATACAATCACTCAAGTGTTCAAGCATATCAGCATTGTATTTCAATTGTCTACCAAAATAAGCATTGAAGTTTTCTTGTTTAACCATAAAGTCATCAAACTCATCCAAGCATTGGCTAGCAAACTTAGTAAATTGGATTTCACATTTATCAAATCTATAGAGAGAATTTACCTTTACTACCCGTGTCGGGTTATCAAGACCATGTATTTCTTCAATAGGTGGTAAATTCTTGACATCTTCAGCTTTAATACCTTTTTCTTTCATAGATTTCTTTGCCTCTTGCATATCTTCAGGACTGAGAAATAGAATACCCCATTTCTCCGGAGTTGGCTTAGGAGTTGGTTCAGGAAGTGTCCAATTGTTTTCATTAGTCAACATATTATTCAATAACAATTCAGCTTGATCAACAATTCTTTCCCTGAAAACACAACCAACACAACTATCCAGGTAATCTCTGGAAGCATCGGTTAGTCCATTATAAAAGATATCAAGTATTAAATTTTTTTGAGAGGATGATCAGGCAAAGCATTAAGTAATCGGAGAAGCCTCCCCCAAGCTTGTGGGAGACTCTCTTCTTCAATTTGCACAAAATTATATATTTCCCTTAAGGCAGCTTGTTTCTTATGAGCGAGGAAATATTTAGCAGAGAAGTAATAAACCATATCCTGGGGACTACGCACACAACCAGGATCAAGATAATTAAACCATGTTTTAGCATCACCCTTTAATGAGAACGGAAATAACTTAAGGATATAATAATAGCGAGTTTTCTCATCATTAGTGAATAGGGTGGCTATATCATTTAATTTAGTAAGATGTGCCACAATAGTTTCAGATTCATAGCCATAAAAAGGATCAGATTCAACCAAAGTAATTAACTCAGGATCAACAGAGAAATCATAATCCTTATTAGTAATAAAGATAGGTGAAGTAGCAAAAGTAGGGTCATATTTCATTCTAGCATTCAAAGACTTTTCTTTAAGCTTAGCTAATAATTTCTTAAGATCAGATCTATCATTGCAGGCAAGAAAGTCTCTAGCAGTTTCTTCATCCATAACATAACCCTCAGGAACAATAGGCAATTCATATCTAGGGGGAGAATCTTCATCATCACTTTCATCAATATTATCAGTTTCAATAATTTCATTATCTCTAGCCCTAGCAAGTTGTTCATCAAGAAATTCACCTAGTGGCACATTAGTATCAAGCATAGAAGTAGTTTCATCATAAGTATCATGCAAAGCAGAAGTGGCATCATCAATAACATGCGACCTATCAAAATCAATAGCATGTGTAGGTGTCGCAAATTTACTCAAAATAGAAGGTGAATCAAGTGCAGAGCTAGATGGCAGTTCCTTACCTCCCCTCGTAGTTGAGGGAAAAATCTTGGTTCTTTGATCTTTCAAGTTCTTCATAATGATAACTAGATATAAATCCCAAGTGACTCAAAGAATAGAGCTATGGTCCCCGGCAACGGTGCCAGAAAATATTCTTGATAACCCACAAGTATAGGGGATCACAACAGTTTTTGAGGGTAGAGTATTCAACCCAAATTTATTGATTCGACACAAGGGGAGCCAAAGAATATTCTCAAGTATTAGCAGTTGAGTTGTTAATTCAGCCACACCAGGAAACTTAATATCTGCAGCAAGGTATTTAGTAGCAAAGTAATATGATAGTAATGGTAACGGTAGCAAAAGTAATATTTTTGGGTTTTATAGTGATTGTAACAGTAGCAACGGAAAAGTAAATAAGTGAAGAACAATATATGAAAAGCTCATAGGCATTGGATCGGTGATGGAGAATTATGTCGGATGCGATCGATCATGCAACAGTTATAACATAGGGTGACATGGAACTAGCTCCAATTCATCAATGTATGTAGGCATGTATTCCGAATATAGTCATACATGCTTATGGAAAAGAACTTGCATGACATCTTTTGTCCTACTCTCCCGTGGCAGCGGGGTCCTATTGGAAACTAAGGGATATTAAGGCCTCCTTTTAATAGAGTACCAGACCAAAGCATTAACACATAGTGAATACATGAACTCCTCAAACTACGGTCATCACCGGTAATGGTCCCCATTATTGTCACTTCGGGGTTAATGGATCATAACACATAATAGGTGACTATAGACTTGTAAGATAGGATCAAGAACTCACATATATCCATGAAAACATAATAGGTTCAGATCTGAAATCATGGCACTCGGGCTCTAGTGACAAGCATTAAGCATAACAAAGTCATAGCAACATCAATCTCAGAACATAGTGGATACTAGGGATCAAAGCTTAACAAAACTAACTCGATTACATGATAAATCTCATCCAACCCATCACCGTCCAGAAAGCCTACGATGGAATTACTCACGCACGACGGTGAGCATCATGAAATTGGTGATGGAGGAAGGTTGATGATGACGATGGCGACAGATTCCCCTCTCCGGAGCCCCGAACGGGCTCCAGATCAGCCCTCCCGAGAGAGTTTAGGGCTTGGCGGCGGCTCCGTATTGTAAAACGCGATGAATCCTTCTCTCTAATTTTTTCTCCCCGAAAGTGAACATATGGAGTCAAGGTGGACGTTGGTGGAGCATTAGGGGGCCCACAAGGCAGGGGGCGCACCCAGGGGGTAGGCGCGCCCCCACCCTCGTGGACAGGGTGTGGGTCCCCTGACGTGGATTCTTCTTCCAGTCTTTTTTGTATATTCCAAAAATAATCTCCGTTGATTTTCATGTCATTTTGAGAACTTCTATTTCTGCACAAAAATAACACCATGGCAATTCTGCTGAAAACATCGTTAGTCCGGGTTAGTTCCATTCAAATCATGCAAGTTAGATTCCAAAACAAGTGCATAAGTGTTTGGAAAAGTAGATACGACGGAGATGTATCAGAGACGCGGTGGCCGAGGTGGCGACACGGTGGCCGAGGCGGCGACACGGTGGCCGGAGTTGGCGCGGGTGGCGGTAGGCGGCAGCGCGCGTAGGGTCGGCGACGTCTGTGAGGCGGCGGGGCGATGCGGGCCGGGCGGCGGCGAGATCCGGGCCCGTGCGGGTCCGGGATGGGCTCCGCGGGCCGGCGGCGCGGAGGAGAGAGAGGATGCATGGGGGGACACATGGCGGTGGTGGATTGGTTGGAGGGCGGCAGCGGGCACGTCCGATGGCGGTGTGGACACGTTCGGCGGCGGGAGGAGGAAGAAGCTAGGGTTTCATCCGCGAATTTTCGGGGAGGGGCACATATTTATAGGTAGAGGGAGTTTGGAGTGTCCAAATGAGGTACGGTTTTCGCCCACATGATCGTTATCCGACGGCGAAGAACATGGAGATGGTTTAGATGGGTTATTGGGCTGTTTGGAGGGGTGTTGGGCTGCAACACACAAAGGGCTTTTGTGGTTATCCGGTTAACCGTTCGGGCATCAAACTGCCCCCAAATGAAAAGAAATTTGACAGGCGGTCTACCGGTGGTGTACTAAGGCCACTTGACAAATCTCGGCCCATTCCGAGAACGTTTAACTCCCTCTCACGAAAAGAGACAAGAGGGGTGCGCCGGGTGCATGTGGGAGTGTCGGATTGCGAAACGGACAACGGGGAAAATGCTCGGATGCATGAGACAAACACGAATGCAAATGCGATGCACATGATGACATGATATGATATGACATGCATGACATGAACAAAATGAAAAACGAAGACAAAACCCAACCACGAAGGGAATCCCGTAACTTAAAGCCGAAAATGGCAAGAGTCGGAGTTACAAATATGGCAAGTTACATCCGGGGTGTTACAACACTCCAGCACTACAAGAGGATCTCGTCCTGAGATCTACGACTGAAAGAACTCCGGATATTCGGAACGGAGGTGATCCTCGTGCTCCCAGGTGGCTTCTCGGTCGGAATGGTGTGACCACTTCACTTTCAGGAATTTGATTGACTTGTTGCAAGTCTCGCGCTCGGTTTCTTCAAGAATAGCAACGTGATGCTCATGGCAAGACAAATCTTCTTGGAGATCAATCTCTTCGAAGTTGATAGTGCGCTCAGGAGTCTTGAAGCACTTGCGAAGCTGTGACACGTGAAGCACATCGTGCACATTTGCGAAGTTGGACGGAAGCTCAAGTTGATAGGCGAGGTCACCTCTTTTGCCAATGATCTTGAATGGACCCATGTATCTAGGGGCAATCTTGTAACACCCTCGATGCGACTATATCTCCCACGTGTCGAGGCACGACTTAGAGGCATAATCGCATTGAAGGCATATGTCGCAAGTTAGGCAATCTTCACAACATCCCATGTAATATGATAATAAAAGGGGAGATACATAGTTGGCTTACACTCGCCACGTCAATCAAGTACATAAATAACATTACATCATCCAAAACACTCATGGCCTGACTACGGCGCCAAAATAAAAGATAACCCAACATGCGACATGGTCCCGATCACCCCCAACTGGGCACCACTACTGATCATCAGGAAAGGAAACATAGTAACGTTGAGAGTCTTCGTCGAACTCCCACTTGAGCTCAAACGCGTCTCCTGGAGCGGAATCATCAGACCCTGCATCTGGTGTAATAGTAATCTATGAGCCACAGGGACTCAGCAATCTCGCACCCTCGCGATCAAGACTATTTAAGCTTATAGGTAAGGCAAGGTAAATATGTGGAGCTGCAGCAAGCGACTAGCAAGTATGGTGGCTATCTTGTTCGTAAAAGAGAGCGAGAAGAGGAGGCAAAGCGCGAGCGAGAAACTAGAGAACAACCTGCGCAAGCATTACTCCAACACCGTGTCCACTTCCCGGACTCCGCCGAGAAGAGGCCATCACGGTAACACACTTAGTTGATTCATTTTAATTAAGTTAAGGTTCAAGTTATCTACAACCGGACGTTAACAAATTCCCATCTGCCCATAACCGCGGGCACGACTTTCGAAAGTTCAAATCCCTGCAGGGGAGTCCCAACTTAGCCCATGACAAGCTCTCACGGTCAACGAAGGAATAGACCTCCTCCCAAGACGTTTCGATCAGAGTCGGTATCTCGGTTCTTCAAGACAACTCCGACAATGGTAAAATAAGTCCAGCAACACCACCCGATGTGCCGACAAATCCCGATAGGAGCTGCACATATCTCATTCTCAGGGCACACTGGATAAGCTAAGCACACGGGAGCCAACGTAACCCAAGTTGCCAAGGGACGGCCCCGCACGGTGCTCTAGGTTGGACCAACACTCAGAGGAGCACTGGCCCAGGGGGTTTAAAATAAGATGACCCTTGAGTCCGCGAAACCCAAGGGAAAAGGCTAGGTGGCAAATGGTAAAACCAAGGTTGGGCATTGCTGGAGGAGTTTTATTCAAGGCGGACTGTCAAGGGGTTCCCATTATAACCCAACCGCGTAAGGAACGCAAAATCCGGGAACATAACACCGATATGACGGAAACTAGGGCGGCAAGAGTGGAACAAAACACTAGGAGAGAGGCCGAGCCTTCCACCCTTTACCAGGTATATAGATGCATTAAGAAAACATAGCAATATAATGATATCCCAACAAGTAAATAAATGTTCCAACAAGGAACGGCCTTCGATCTTCACCTGCAACTAGCAACACTATAAGAGGGGCTGAGCAAAGCGGTAACATAGCCAATCAATGGTTTGCTAGGACAAGGTGGGTTAGAGGTTTGACATGGCAATTTGGGAGGCTTGAAAGCAAGTGGTAGGCATCGTAGCATTGGCATAGCAAAAGAGCGAGCAAACTAGCATAGCAAAGATAGTAGTGATTTCGAGGGTATGATCATCTTGCCTGCACAGTTGTCAGAGTTGACTGGATCCTCAAAAGCAAACTCAACGGGCTCCTCGTTAGCGAACTCGTCTCCCGGCTCTACCCAAACAAGACAAACAAGCAACAAGGACACAATCAACCACGTGCAAGGATCAAACAAGATGATGCCAAGATGGTATGCTATGCGGGATGCGATGCGGGATGCATATGCAAGATGTGACAAGGAATGCATGAACCTGGCATCAACTTGTGAATCCAAGTGAGCCACTGGAAATATGAGATGAAATCGCTTGAAAACGATATAAAGAACGCCGGAATCGGAGTTACGGTTTGGAAATGGCAAGCGATTCAAATATGGCACCGGTCTGCGATTTACAGCAAGTAGCCATCTAAATGCAATGAGATGTATATGCTACAGCACCCAAACATGACAACAAAATACATGGCAGGGATGAATTCATGATGCTTAACAGAAGTCTAGCACTGAGCTACGGCCAATTCATCCATTAACAGGTTCAAACAAGCATGGCAAAAATGCATATGGCAAACAGATATCAGACTTAGTGAAATTAACACTTGTCTGGAATTTCAGATCAGGTAGCACACTTCGGAGCATCAATACTACATGCTACAGGACCTGAACATGGCAAAGTAAAGCATGGCATGGAACTATTCAAAGAGCTTAACAACAGTCCCTTAGTGACCTTGAGCCAAAAGGGATCAGAAAATGCAATTGCAAGCATGTGAACATGGCAAAAACATAATCAGTTTTCAGACTTAGTGAAGACTGGAGCATGCTGAAAACAGATATCAAGTAGGCATGTTTACAAGCTCGATGCACTCACTATGGAGCAAGTCATGATAAGCTAAGCATATATCCATCAAGAATACACAAAATGCAAGCTAGACATGTCAAGAACAATAACATAGCAGGCACGGATCAACTACAACATCATCGACAAAATTGCAAACAAGTTGACAATCTGCCTAGATTCACGAAGTAGCAAAAGTAGAGCTCGATTGACTCAAGCTAGGGTGCTCCATAATTGCAAACAAAGACATGGATGGATATAGAACTACACGATTAGCAAAACATCCTTACTGATCATCCTCAAAAGAGGCACGGATCACTAGGAAACAACATGAACATATGGCCATATGAGATAAACAGCTCAAGGACTTAGTAGAATTGCTAAGTCCCTGAAAACAGAATTACCAAGTGCACCACTTTGCAAGCTTGTGCTAGTCACCACACACATCACAAAAATACAAGGGTTGCACCTCTGGAAAGATGACAAAACTCTTAACAAAACATATATAGAGCATCAGGGCATATCATGCACACATTAATCATGGCAAAAATGACAAAAAGCTAAATGGAGTAGCAGATCGGATAATAGTCTCAAGTATCCCTCTTCTAACAGCATTTCGGGCATCAAGATGAACTCAAATGAAAATGATGCAATGGAATGAAATGATGTACTCTCTGAGATGAACATTTTGATATGCTATATGCATGCATGGGAGCTACGGATGCAAAGTTACGGAAAGATGAACATAGTCACTTGAAACTGGAAAAATCGGGGACTTAGTAGAATTTTGACCTCCGGATCTAGGGTTTGACCCGGTACGCAAAACGAGGTTGACCGGAGCACTATTCATCGGAGGGCGCCGGCCGGAGATGGGGAAGCCGGAGCTCGCCGGACGGCGAGGTGGCCGCGGTGGAGCTTGGCTCCGGCGAGGGGAGGCGAGGCCGAGGCGGTGCGGGGGCACGGCCGGGTGGCGGAGGCAGCGATGGCGCGTCGGGCGGCGGCGATGGCGCGTCGGGCGGCGGCGGC